>NC_143521.1:59691311-59968367 GCF_031878675.1 Megascapheus bottae
TTTTTTCTAAGTATATGGTGGTAAGGAATCGAACCTGGATCTTCCTGCATGCTAGAGAAGCGCTCTGCTGTTCTACTAGGCCATGCTCTCCGCCCATGAACACACCTCATCTCTTTTTAGACCGTGTCTCCCCTTTCTTCACTTTCCCATGCTTCTCCTGCCCTTACCCACACGTTGTATAGTTTATACAAGTACAGCGTCCAGTGAGTAGAAACTCCATAGAACAATGGCCAGAGAACATCTTAAACTTTGGAGAAAACAAAAGCAAAAACAGAGAAAAACAATGAAGAGGGAACCATGGTGAAAAATTTTTTTATTCTTCATAAATTTTATATTGTGGCTTAATAGTTTAAAGAATAAAATGAGAGCTCAATACATTTGGATTTAAAGGCACTGCATTTTCACTTTTTTTGGGGGGGGGTGGGGGTACCAGTCTGGGGCCTGGGGCCTCTCCATTTGTTACTCAAGGCTGGCACTCTACCACTTGAACTCCAGCGTTTTGGGTGGATAACTGGAGACAGTCTCCTGAACGTTCACACTCCTTCGAAATGTGACCCCCAGACCTCAGCCTCCGTCCAGGTGTGGGCCACCGGTACCCATGAGCACATTCTAACTTATTTTTTTGGCCCGTCCTGGACCTTGAACTCAGGGCCTGAGCACTGTCCTTGGGCTTTTTCCTCAAGGCTTGCACTCTGCCACTTGAGCCACAGCGCCACACTCCTAGCCCACCTTCTTTTTTTTTTTTTTTTTTTTGCCAGTCCTGGGCTTGAGCTCAGGGCCTGAGCACTGTCCCTGGGCTTTTTCAAGACTAGAGCTTTTTTTTTTTTTTTTTTGCCCGTCCTGGACCTTGAACTAAGGGCCTGAGCACTGTCCTTGGGCTTTTTCCTCAAGGCTTGCACTCTGCCACTTGAGCCTCAGCACCACTTCTGGCTTTTTTCTATGCATGTGGTACTGAGGAATGGAACCTAGGTCTTCGTGCATGCTAGGCAAGCACTCTACCACTAGACTAAACTCCTGGCCCAACGTTCTAACTTTTGTAGGCACAATATTCCCTAAATTTTAACCAAGTCCAGTCTACATTTCTTTTTTTTTTTCTTTTTTTTTTGCCAGTCCTGGGCTTGAGCTTAGGGCCTGAGCACTGTCCTTGGACTTTCTCAAGGCTAGAGCTCTACCCCTTGAGCCACAGCACCACTTCTGGTTTTCTGGTGGTTCATTGGAGATGAGAGTCTCATGACCTGCTGTGGCTGGGCTGGCTCTGAACCTCGATCCTCAGATCTCAGCATTCTAAGTAGCATGAGCCCCGGCATCTTTTTTGGACGCAAGAGTCATCAAATAAGTTACACTATGTTCCAACAGGACTAATTCCAGGAAAGCAACATTTAGTTGATTTAAAAACCAGCCAACGTTCATTGCCTACATTAAAGAGTAGAAATGGAAAAAATACCTTACCATGCAATCATTTCAATATATGCCAAGTGTTAAGAGAACATCTGATAAAATTAAACACTTGATGAGAATGGCTTTAAAATCCTTTTGGCAAGGGTCAGGAGTGTGGCCTAGTGGTAGAGTGCTTGCCTAGCATGCACGAAGCTTTGGGTTCAATTCCTCAGTACCACACATACAGAAAAAGCCAGAAGTGGAGCTATGGCTCAAGTGGTAGAGCTCTAGCCTTGAGAAAGTCCAAGGACAGTGCTCAGACCCTGAGTTCAAGCCCCAGGACTGGGGGTGGGGGGGAGGAAAAAAACAACAAAAAACCCAAACCCTTTTAGCAAGTTATGAATAGAAAGGAGCTTAATCTGATGAATTAAATTTAAAAAAATAAACATAGACCAGGGACGGTGGCTCACACCTGTAATCCTAGCTACTCAGGAGGCTGAGATCTGAGAATTATAGTTCAAAGCCAGCCTGGGCACTGAAGTTGATGAGACTCTGATCTCCAATTAACCACTAGAAAACGGGAAGTGGGGCTGTGGCTCTAGAGGAAGGGAGGTAGCCTTGAGCTGGAGAGCTCAGGGACCACACCCAGGCCCAGAACTCAAGTCCTATGACCAACAAAAAAATAACATAAAATGGAGAAACAAATGGCCCTTAGAGGCCAGTCAGCCCTGAGGAGAGGTGTTAAAGCTGGGCCCTGATGGGAAAGCGCCCAGCAGGCTTGAGGCCCTGCCCTCCCCAGTATTGCAGGGAGGTGAGAAAAAGGCTATGCACAGATCTGGGAGAGGAGCAATGTCTTAGAAGAAAGACCAGCCTGAGATTCCTCAGAGTCAGTCCTAAGGCCGGGTGGAAGTTGCAGCATACTAAACTCCAGGAGGCACTGGTGGGTCACACCTGTATTCCCAGCCACTCAGGAGGCAGAGGTCTGAAGCCAGCCTGTCCAGAAAGTCTGAGACTCTTACATCCATTAAGCACCAAGCTGCCACATGTGGAGGTGTGGCTCAAGTCCTACAGCACCAGCCTTTAGCAAAAAAACTCAGGGATTGTGCCCAAGCCCTGAGTTCCAGCTCTAGGACCAGCACACGTCCACAGGCCACATTCTTGAGTGTGTGTGTGTGTGTGTGTGTGTGTGTGTGTGCGCGCACGCGCGCCTGGAAGCTTGTTGCTTCCAGACTAAAGCACATGATGGCAGAGCCTGAGTCGGTACAATCTTTGCAGGAGAGGAGGTGTGATTCAGGGAAGGGAGCCCCAAATTCTGTAAGTTCAGCCTTCATCTAAACGTGGTCATGCAGGTAGAGTAGCAGACTCTAGTGGGCAAGGCTCACCACCACACCAGTCCACAGCACAAGTCTCATGTGAGCATGTAGTGGTTCCCCGCCACAGGGGTGCACCACCTGCTGCTGCCGCTGCTTTGGTCGGGGTGTGAGGCTTGACTCCGGGCCTGGACCCTGCCCCTGCCCCTGAGCTCTCCAGCTCAAGGCTAGCACCTCTCCACTTTGAGCCACAGGGCAGCACTTCCAGATTCTGGTGGTAAACGGGAGGTTAGCGTCTCAAGGAATTTGGTGCCCAGGCTGGCTGTGAGCCATGGTCCTCCCATCTCAGCCCCCTGAGTAAGCAGGATTACAGGCGTGAGCCGCGGGCGCTGGGCAGAACCAGGGGACTGGGCACAAGTGGGAGGGCTGCCAGGCCCCGTGGATGGGCTGGCAGTGGCACCCCTGCACACACAAGGAACAGAACACAATAAAGGGAAAAAATAACGTGGTGAAAAAGGTGGCAGGGGCGGGGAGTTTGGCCTAGGGGTAGAGTGAGGGCTTCACTGCTCCAGCCGCCCCGAGGCTGCGTCCTTGGAATCGCACACAGGAAAAGCCAGGAGAGGCGCTGTGGCTCGGGAGGTAGAGCGCCGGCCTGGGGAGGATGTCAGGACTCAGGCGGGTGGCTGAGGTCTGGGGACCCAGGTTCCCAGCCAGCCCGGGAGGGGGCGCGGGAGTGCGGGAGGCCCACCCACCTCCAGTGCACCGCCGGGAAGCTCTGGGGTGGGCGGTGCCCGGACGCTGCCCGGGCCAAGCGCAGGACCGGGAAGAAGACAAAAAGGGGGGCACCAGCGCCCCCGGGTCCCCGCGACCCCTCCCGGGACAAAAAGGGGGCCACCAGCGCCCCGGTCCCCGAGCCCCTCCCCGGGTCCCCGCGCCCCCCCCCGGGTCCCCGCGCTCCCTCCCGGGTCCCCGCGCTCCCTCCCGGGTCCCCGCGCTCCCTCCCGGGTCCCCGCGCCCCCTCCCGGGACAAAAAGGGGGCCACCAGGGCCCCGGGTCCCCGCGCCCCGCCCCGGGTCCCCGCAACCCCCCCGGGTCCCCGCGCCCCCCCCGGGGTAACTTAAAGACGCGAAGCGGGCTGGGCCGCCGTCACCTGCACCGGCCCGGGGCGCCCACCGTGGAGGCAGCGGCCGGCGCCCCGCTCGCGAGCCGGGAGCCCGGGCGGCCCGGCGTGACGTCACGGGACGCGACCGGGACGGGGCCTGACGTCACCGCGCGGCGCCGGGCGGGCGCGCCGAGCGGCGTGCGGAGGCCGAGGCGCGCGTCCGCCGCTCTCCCGGCTGCGCTGCCGGGCGTCGTCGCCGGGCCTCGCCGGCCCGCCCCGCCCCGCGCCCGCCGCGCCCGCCGCGCCCGCCGCGCCGCCATGTTGGGGGTCCTCGCCCGGGGCGCGGCGGCGTCCTCCTAAGATGCCGGCTGGCGCGCGCGGCCGCCCCCAAGATGGCGTCCATGCGGGAGAGCGACACCGGGCTGTGGCTGCACAACAAGCTCGGCGCCACCGACGAGCTGTGGGCGCCGCCCAGCATCGCGTCCCTGCTCACGGCCGCCGTCATCGACAACATCCGCCTCTGCTTCCCCCGCCTCTCGTCGGCCGTGAAGCTCAAGCTGCTGCTCGGGACGCTGCACCTTCCGCGCCGCACGGTGGACGAGGTGAGGCGGGCGCCGGCCCCGCGCTCCCCCGGCCCCGCTTCCCCCCGGCCCGGCCCGGCCCGGCCCGGCCCCGCTTCTTCCCCGGCCCCGCTTCCCCCCGGCCCCGCTTCCCCCCGGCCCGGCCCGGCCGGGCCCGGCCCCGCTTCTTCCCCGGCCTCGGCCTTGCTTCCCCCCGGCCCGGCCCGGCCTCGCTTTCCCCCGGCCTCGGCCCCGCTTCCCCCCGGCCCCGCTTCTTCCCCGGCCCCGCTTCTCCCCCGGCCCCGCTTCTCCGGCCTCGGCCCCGCTTCCCCCCGGCCCGGCCCGGCCTCGCTTCCCCCCGGCCTCGGCCCCGCTTCCCCCCGGCCCCGCTTCTTCTCCGGCCCGGCCCCGCTTCCCCCCGGCCCGGCCCGGCCCGGCCTCGCTTTCCCCCGGCCTCGGCCCCGCTTCCCCCCGGCCCCGCTTCTTCTCCGGCCCGGCCCCGCTTCCCCCCGGCCCGGCCCGGCCCCGCTTCCCCCCGGCCCGGCCCGGCCTCGCTTCCCCCCGGCCCGGCCTCGCTTTTCCCCGGCCTCGGCCCCGCTTCCCCCCGGCCCCGCTTCTTCCCCGGCCCCGCTTCTCCCCCGGCCCCGCTTCTTCTCCGGCCCGGCCCCGCTTCCCCCCGGCCCGGCCCGGCCCCGCTTCCCCCCGGCCCCGCTTCTTCCCCGGCCCCGCTTCTCCCCCGGCCCCGCTTCTCCCCCGGCCCCGCTTCTTCCCCGGCCCCGCTTCTCCCCCGGCCCCGCTTCTTCTCCGGCCCGGCCCCGCTTCCCCCCGGCCCGGCCCGGCCCCGCTTCCCCCCGGCCCCGCTTCTTCCCCGGCCCCGCTTCTTCCCCGGCCCCGCTTCTTCCCCGGCCCCGCTTCCCCCCTGCCTCGGCCCCGCTTCTCCCCCGGCCCCGCTTCCCCCCGGCCTCGGCCCCGCTTCTTCCCCGGCCCCGCTTCCCCCCGGCCCCGCTTCCCCCCGGCCTCGGCCCCGCTTCTTCCCCGGCCCCGCTTCCCCCCGGCCTCGGCCCCGCTTCCCCCCGGCCCCGCTTCTCCCCCGGCCCGGTCCTGGCCTCGCTTCTCCCCCGGCCCCGGCTCCGGCTGCAGTCGCCCCCGCCCTTCCCCTGGCCCGGTCCCCTTCGTGCCCGGCCCCCGCCACGCCCCAGCCCCCCCCCCCCCCCCCCCCCCCCCCCCGCTCCTCGGCCTGCAGCCCAGGCCCATGGGCTCGCTTGCCTGCCGGCCTCGCCCCTCAGGAGGCGGAGATCCCAGAGTCGGGTTCACAGCCAGCCTGGGAGACGGAAAGGGGCGCCAGGCCCAGAGTTCAAGCCCCATGACCCCCCAAAAAAGAGATAGATCGGGCCGGGAGTAGTGTGGCCCAGCACGCACGAAGACCCCCGCATACACAGAAAAAAAACCAGAAGTGCTGAGGCTCGAGTGGTAGAGCTCCAGCCTTGAGAAAGTCCAAGCCCAGGACTGGAGAAAGAAACAAAAGACATCAGTTGTAGTTAGTGAGGTAGCAGATGGTTGTATGTTTCTCCTAAGGTGGTACAGTGTATCACCTTCCTGGCAGAGTAACCTGAGCTTTTTAGGGGGCTCTGTGGGGAGACCGCCTAGCCTAGACTGACCTTGAGCCTTGAGTCTGCCTCAGCCTCCCCAGAGCTGGGGTCACAAGGATGCACAGCCACCCTGTACAGCTTCAAAAATACTGAAGCACTGTCGTTTGAGCATCACTACAAGTTGTGATTGGCTTTTATTGAGCCATGCGTCATGTATTCAGAACTCTATTTGTTCCATTTAGCAAACGCTAGCCAAGTGATCCATGTCGCCATTGTAGGTAAGAAAGCCCACCCGAGTCCTAATGATAGGATCCCATGTAAAGGCAGTAATTTTCTGTCCCTCGTAGGGGTATCGGTTGTATATTCATCCTTAACCAGCATAGCTTAGTTTTGCCTAATTTGAATGTGGTGCATGGTATCATGCTGTATGTATTCTGTGTGTAGCGTGCGGTATGTCATTTGATTGACGCTTCAGCAGATGCAGCTGACATGGTTTCACTTTTCATTGCTGTGGAATTCCATGCTTAGGTATCTGTTCTACTCTAGGGAGACAGTTTCTGGCTAGTTTTTCTTTTTGCTTTTTTTTGCTGTTGTGTGAAAGAGGTTCATAGTAACTTTTTTGTTTGTTTTTTGCCAGTGAAGCCTGAGGCTTGAACTCTGGTCTGAGCCCTGTCCTGGGGCTTTCTCAAGGCTAGAGCTCTACCACTTGAGCCACAGTACCACTTCTGTTTTTTTCTGTGTATGTGGTACTCAGGGCTTCACGCATGCTAGGCAAGCATTCTACCACTTGGCCAGGCTCTCAGCCTTGTGGTAATTTTTTGTACTTAATGTTGTTTGTTTTTCTATACTTAATTGGGGGAGAGCAGTGGGAGAGGGGTGAGGACATTTCTGGGATTTGAACTCACAGTGCTTGAGGTTCATTTTTTGGTAGGATCCTGCATGTATCCTTGGACTAGCCAGCCGGTCCTGTACTCTCCTGTTTTGGAGAAGCCTGCATAGTTGGAAGAACATGTCTAGTTGTCTTAATTTTGGTCTTTTATAGCTTTTTTTTTTTCTTTTTCCAGAGTTGAGGACTGAACCAGGGCCTTGTACTTGCCAGGCAAGGGCTCTTCTGCTGGGCTAAATCCCCAGCCCCTGGAAGAACTTACATAGATAATGCATCCTGCTTTTTATTGATTAAATTATGACCTCAGAATCTTTGCCTTCTATATGACTAGTCTTACAGGTGTGAGCTACTGGTCCCAGTCTGTTTTTCCTTTGCTTGATCTATTTTACCAGATATTGATCAATTTTATGACTTCTGACAGGACCTTTTATTTCATTTTGTTTTACTAATTGTTACACTCATTTTTTCCTAAGCTCTTAAAATGGATGCCAATCTCATTTCTTGACTTTTCTGCATTTAAAGCTCTAATGACAGCTTTTAGCTGATGTGTGCGCGCGCGTGCGTGCGTGCATTCATTCACGTTCTTCCTCAACTCTTTTGATAAAGTGCTCTACTTTTTTTTTTCTCCAGTCCTGGGCTTGAGCTCAGGGCCTGGGCACTGTCCTTGGACTTTCTCAAGGTTAGAGCTCTACCACTTGAGCCTCAGCACCACTTCCGGCTTTTTTCTATGCATGTGGTACTGAGGAATCAAACCCAGGTCTTCATGCATGCTAGGCAAGTACTTTAACCACTAGGCCAAACTCCTGGCCCCAAGTACTCTGCTTTTTGGTGGTTAGAAATGAGTCTTTGGATTTGTCTGCTCTGGCTGGCTTTGAACCACAATCCTCAGATCTCAGTCTTCTGAGTCCACAGGCCTGAGCCCTTATGCCCATTTCTGATGCAGTGTGCCATCATCAAGTCTCAGTGCTCTGTGGTTCCTGTGATAGTCCCTTCTGTAATGCACGTGTGGTTTAGAAATGCTTCTTGAGTTTCGTACATTTGAGCAGAGGCGGATTGGGAGATGTTTTTGTGAATGATTTCCAGACAGGGTAGACCAAGTTATTTCTCTTGTATGATGAAAAATACATGGCAGATGTGAGCACTGGTTTTGAAGCCCAGTGCTCTTGTCATGTGTGTCCCCACTGCCTGCTGTGGCTTGTGCTTGTACTTTGGGAGTTTAAGAAGTCATCAGCGGCCAGGCGCCACCTCTCACACCTGTCCTCCTACTACTCAGGAGGCTGAGATATCTCTCTCTCTCTCTCTCTCTCTCTCTCTCTCTCTCTCTCTCTCTCTCTCTCTCTCTCTCTCTCTCTCTCGTCCTGGGGCTTGAACTCAGGTTACATTTTGCTAAAGGGTAGCATTATACCACTTGAGCCACAGCCCCACTTCTGGCTTCTTTTGTGTATGTGGCGCTGGAGAATCAAACCCAGGGCTCTGTGCATGCTAGGCGAGCATGCTACAACTAGGCCACCCTCCAGGCCTCTTAGGATTTTTTGTAAGTAGCTAGGTCTGGAGTACATCAGACTATGTGCCCTTTCACCCGGAGTCTGTTTTCTGTGTATTTTGGGCCTGTGGTCCTGTCTCGTGGGTTCATAGTGTACGTGTGTGCATGTGCAGGCTTCCTGCAAGCCTGCGTTCACAGCCCTGCTCCATCGCTAGTCCTCAAGCGCCCGCAGAACAGGGCACGTGGCTAGCTACCTGGTGGCTTGGTCATTGTGTCATTACTCAGTGCCCAGAATACTATGACCTGCTTCCCTCTTCCTGGCCCTGCTGTCACAGAGTACCATGAACTGAGTGGGTGGTGCCACTGGGTCTGCGTTGGGCAGCCTCAATTTTTGTGGCTGTCCAGTTGTTTGGCTGTCTTCCCTTGGTGCACGTCTGTCTCTCTGTCTCTGGGAGTCTGTTCTGGGGGCTGCCCCCTGGTCAGGCCCTCCTTTATGCCAAGGTCGGTTAGAGAAACAGACCTGCCTTGTCCTCCTCATTGGGGCCCCGGGCTCTGCTCTTGTTGGTATCCTTGACTGCTTAGCCTTTAATGTTTTGTTATTTCTGCCTTCCAGAAACGGGTCCACAGGACTGGGGTTGCCATGTAGTGTCGGGGAGATGGCCGCCTGGCAGAGGCCCTGGGCTGGGTGGAGTGGGTGTGTGGAGGGTGTGAGGGCTTGTCCCGGGAGGGCAGGCGGCTGTGGTGGTAGCGGCTGCGTCTTCTCTGTCCACAGATGAAGGGCGCTCTGATGGAGGTCATCCGGCTGGCCTCCCTGGACTCCGACCCCTGGGTCCTTATGGTGGCTGGTGTCCTCAAGTCCTTCCCGGACACCGGCTCCCTCAACCTCGACCTGGAAGAGCAGAGCCCCAGCGTCCAGGAGATTCTAGGAGAGCTGAGAGAAAAGGGTATGTAGACTAGCTCTGTCTCACGCTGGGAAGAAGGCGAGGACTCTTCCAGGATGGGTTGTTCACGGTGTGCTTTGCTGCAGCTTCTGAGTCATCGTGGGTGCCCTCCGCCCTGCATGCTGCTGGCTGGCTCTGCTGGTTACCGTGACTGTGTGTCCTGCACCGCTGGGTGCTCTTCTTGGCCCGGGTCTGGTCTCTACAGGCCATGTCTCCAGAGCCTGTGCCAAGACCTGAATCTTGGTCCTCTGAGCTGTTGCTGGCCTGGAGGTGTGGGGAGCGGGGCGCTCACTGGTTGGCACGTGAGCCGGGAAGCACTTGGGTACACGCAGCCGGTTTAGGGAACCTGCAAGGCTGGCTGGAGAGCCTGTGCTGTGCCCTCTCTGAGCATCCTGACGTGGTGGGATGGACTGGAGCTGGCACACAGCCTGGGCCCTGTGGCTTCTCACAACCATTTGGGGTCTCCACTTGTTGTGTCGTTGTCAACGCGTGTTGAGTGCGTGCAGCTTTTCTCCACATAGCTGCTTCTTGGAGGCCATCCTGTGGGGACAGCAAACTTATTTCCTACAAGGCTATGCTTTTGCCTGGGTAGCTGTGTACCTGTCCTGTGTCCCCTGGGGCAGTTTCCTGACTCAAGCCCTGTGGTGACCACACAAACTCGTAAAGATGCAGGCCGGAAGCTTGGTGCAGCCACACAGGGACTTAGGGGTGGAGGAGCTCTTCTTGCTGTTCCTGGGGAGCTGGGTGTTTTGTTGAGAAGGTCAGTGAGCGCTCTTCAGTGGATGACACTGGTACACGGGTGCGGTGGAGTACTAGCCAACCAGGAAGAAGAAAACTGTTGTTTGCAAGGAAATGCATGAAAGTGGAATATGTGAAAATATGTCAGACTCAGACAAGTATCTGTTTTCTCTCACTTGGGAACTAAAATAGAACGATCTGGCTATTAAGATGAATAAGAAAGGGGAAGGGGGGGTGGGGGCGGGGAGGAGGAAGGAAGAGTTGGACAGGACACTTGTGGGCGTGGCGGCGTTCATCCATACGTATGTACGCATTAAGAATTATAAAGCCTGTTGGACCTCACCTGTCACCCTAGCTTCTCAGGAAGCTGAGATCTGAGGATTGTGTGCGGCTCAAAGCCAGCCTGGGCACTAAAGTCCACCACAATCTGAGAACCAGAAGTGGTGCTGTGGCTCAAGCGGCAGAGCGGTAACCTTGAGCTGAAGAGCTCAGGGACAGCGCTCAAGCCCACGACCGATACTGCCCCAAGACAATGAAACCCACCTTATGATGAGGGTGAGTGGGGGCTGTATTCTAAGTGTCCGGTGGTTCTTAGGTGCCAGTGACCCCGGGCTCACAGCTCACAGCCCCTAGAGTGTCCCACCCTCATCTCTAGATGCTTCCGTTGTCCTTGGCCCTGGAGCTGGAGCCAAAGGGCCGCCACGACTGAACCTCAGTGCGAGGGCTCTGTTCTGGGAGCCTCTGACTGCGCCTGGCTTTCCATCCACAGTGAGTGAGTGCGAGGCCTCAGCCATGCTGCCGCTGGAGTGCCAGTACCTGAACAAGAACGCCCTGACCACGCTGGCCGGGCCCCTCACCCCTCCCGTGAAGCACTTCCAGCTGAAGCGGAAGCCGAAGAGTGCCACGCTGAGGGCTGAGCTGCTGCAGAAGTGTGAGTGTGTCTGCACACGCAGCCCCGCTGGCCTGCCCAGCACACTCTGGGGTCTGGGGTCTGGGGCTACGGGACTGCCGCTTGTGAGAAAGAGGTTTCTGGCTGCTCTGAACACATGTACTAGAAACCTCAGGACTGTGGCCGTGGCCACAGAGCTCTCGCAGCTGCTTGAGTGGACGTTCTGGAAAGCCTGGTGGTGGTTTAGCTCGGGCCAGTGTTGGTTAGTGGACAGGGAGTCGCCGTGATGCGCTGCCGCCACGCGTGCTTCCTGTTGTCGCTCTGTACACAGCCACCGAGACTGCACAGCAGCTGAAGCGGAGCGCGGGGGTGCCGTTCCACACCAAGGGCCGGGGGCCGCTCCGCAAGATGGACACTACAAGTAAGGCGGGATTGGTCCCCGGGAGGGGAGGCTCTCTTCTGGCTCCCCTGCTGTCCGGGGAGGGTGGCCAGGTGCCTCTGCCCCCCACACAGCTGCTCCGAGCACTTCATCCTGCTTCAGTTTCCCAGCCCTGGTTTTCACAGCTCCATCTGTATGGAACCAGGTTAAAGCAACAGTTTTCTGTGGGCCAAGGATTTAAGACTATCGTGCCCAGTGGCTCATACCTGCCATCCTAGCTGCTCAGGAGGCTGAGATCTGAGAATGGCAGTTCAAAGCCAGCCCAGGCACTAAAGAATGTGAGATTCTTATCTCCAGTTAGTCACAAGAAAACAGGAAGTGGCACTGTGGCTCCAGGGGTAGGGTTGTAGCCTTGAGCTGAAGAGCCCAGGGACAATGCCAGGACCAGAGTTCAGGTCTCATGACCCTTCCCCCCCCCCCCAAAAAAAAAATAGGAATGTCTTTGCTACAAGGCTGTGCCTTAGCGTTCCTTGAGGTTGACACTGAGGTGTCAGCGGGAGGCAGAAGATGTCCGTCTGGGTGTCTCCGGCGTCCTGCAGTCACAGTGCTGGCCCGAACCCTCAGCTTATGTATTGCTGGTTGGCCCAGGGGACCTGCAGCAGGCTCCGAACAGGTGGAGTTGAGGAGCAGGGGCAGAACATCGGCTGTGGCTGGCCTGCATAATTTCCCATTGGAGATCGTGGTGGTCCGGGTCACTGCAGGGCTCTCATCTGGCCCCCTCCACCCCCACCTGCCTCCTGGAGCAGCCTCCCACTTTCTTGCACCCCAGCAGCGCTGGGCCTGGGTTGCCGAGAGGGATCCTGTGGCCATGCGCCCTCCTTTGACCTGAGTCCTGGGCTCCACAGTGCAGTGGGAGCCTCTGGCCCTACGTGGAGGGTGTCCCGGGACCTGGGGCCCTGTGGGGGCCGTGCGAGGAGCCCAGCCTGCTCCCCTGGGAGGGCGGCACACAAGAGATGTGCTTCTGGGCTGTGGTGTCTGTGCTGAGAGACACTGGCAGACATGCAGATTGGTAGGAGGCCCCCTTTCCCCAGGGCTCCCCAAGGTAGCTCTGCCTAACCTCCCCTGCCAGCCACTGGCCACTGATGGTACCCTCCTTCCAGCCCCGCTCAAGGGCATCCCAAAGCAGGCCCCCTTCAGAAGCCCCACCACGCCCAGTGCCTTCAGTCCCAGTGGGAACCGGACCCCCATCCCACCATCCCGGACGCCACTGCGGAAAGAAAGGGGTGTGAAGGTAGGGTGTCCCCGTGTTCGCGGCGCCCCAGGGGGTGAGCCCTGCTCCTCATGGCACAGATAAGTGTGTAGTCATGTGTCTGTTTTGGAAGCTCCTGGACATTTCTGAGCTGGACATGGTTGGTGCTGGCCGAGAGGCAAAGAGGAGGAGAAAGACCGTAGGTATGTGCGGCTTCTTTTGTCTCCGGAAGGAGGTGTGGTGTGGCCAGCTGTCTTGGGTCTGCTTCTGGGCCATGGGAGGGGCCAGGCGGCCTGACAGGTGGCTCTGGAAGGCTCCTCTCCCTGGCCACACCCCTCTCCAGGGAATCACGGCTTACTGTGTGGGGACTGGTGCGGGGCCTCCAGACACTGACAATCACTGTGCTTTATCCACAGATGCAGAAGTGGTGGAAAAGCCAGCCAAAGAAGAAACAGTGGTGGAGAACGCCACACCGGACTATGCCGCTGGCCTGGGGTCCACACAGGTAGGCTTCCTCTGGTGCGTGCCAGCACATCCACCATCTGCTCCTAGCTTTTTTTTTTTTTTTTTTTGCCACTCCTGGGCTTGAGCTCAGGGCCTGAGCACTGTCCTTGGACTTTCTCAAGGCTAGAGCTCTACCACTTGAGCCTCAGCACCACTTCCGGCTTTTCTCTATATGTGGTACCAAGGAATCGAACCTGGGTCTTCATGCATGCTAGGCAAGCACTCTACCACTAGGCCAAACTCCCGGCCCCTGCTCCTAGCTTTGATACAGTCCCCAGGTGTCCCCCTGGTTCTGGTCATCAGTTCTGGGGTGTGTGTGTGTATACGTGTGTACGTGTACGTGTGTACGTGTGTACGTATGTGTACACGTGCGCGTGCGCACATGGATGCTGGTATTACCGCATGTGTGTCCTGCTAGGCTGGAGGCTCACACGCTGAGGGTGGTCCTCAAGTGGGAGAGGTGAGCCTGCCGAATTGTGTGTCCAGACGTGTGCCGAGGCGGGGCTGAGGACCCTGCCCCACTGGGCACGGTGTTCTGTGTGTTGTCCTTGGTAGTGTGCTTTTGGAAGGCAGGTGTTGCTGAGCTCCACTCCCAGAGGTGGGGGAGGGGTCGAGCACCGCGCTGGTAGCCAGCAGAGGACAGGGGGCTCTGCTCAGACCCACCTCAATCTGTCTTCCAGAAACTCGGGTCTCTGAACAGCGAGCCTGCCCTGCCCTCCACAAGCTACCTGCCCTCCACGCCCAGTGTGGTTCCTGCCTCATCCTACATCCCCAGCTCCGAGACGCCCCCAGGTGAGTGGCCTGGGGTGCGCCAGCCAGCCCCGCCCTTGCCAGCATGGCCCTGTGCTGAGGCGAGGAGCCCACTGCGTCTGCTGTCAGAACAGGCCCTGCCTGTCTGCTTCTGCCTGGGGTCCAGAGTGTCCTCGGCATCAAGATGCCCTTTTCTGTTAACCTTTCATCCCAGCTGGTTACCTGCTGGGATCAGTGAACCAAAGCAAATAGTTGTCTAGCCTGGAGCCAAGGGCTGGGGTCCACTCCTGCAATCCCAGCCTAGGGAGTGAACCCGCGAAACCCCATCTCCACGACACCTAGTAAGACAGCAGAGGTGGAGAAGTGGAAGAGCAGCGATGCTCAAGCCCTGGCAGTTACCAGAAGTGACACTTGGGTCAGCAGCCATATTTGACTGGCAGCACGGGGCACAGCTTTGCTGGACAGATTGGGGGCAGGGGGTGGCTCACCTCAGGCTGGTTCCTAAGCTCCCCCCCCCCATTCCGGGTAGCACTCTACCTATTGAGCCACAGTGCCGTGTTGGCTCTGTGTATGTGGCACTGAAGAAGCAAACCCAGGGCTTCATGCATGCCAGGTGAGCACTCTACCACTAGGCCACGTTTCCCAGCCCTGGCTTTCTATTCTCCCCAGCACCCAGGGGTGGGCGTCCTGCCAGAGCTGAGCAGAGCCCCTCATTTGTATGTTTGGAAATATTGGGAGCCCCTGGCTTTGCTTTCCGGGTGCTGCGGCACTCCAGGTTGGTGCCCCAGCTGGCGTCAGGAGCGCTTTCCATCTCGCCAGCAAGGAGCCATCTTGGGCTGGGAGTTGACCTAGTGGCAGAGTGCTTGCCTTAGCGTGCGTGAAGATGACCCGGGTTGGATTCCTCGGTACCAGGTACACGCAGAACAAAGCTGGAAGTGGTGCTGTGGCTCAAGTGGTAGAGCTCAGCCTTGAGAAGGCCCTGCCCTCAAGCCCCAGGGACTGCCCCGAACGGCCCGGCAGCCGTCTGGGAAGTGTGGTGGGCTGACACGTCCAGTGTCCCGCTGCTCAGGCCCCTGAGCCGGCTCCTCTGTCGCAGCTGCCTCTGCCCGGGAAGCTGGCCTGCAGGCCAGTCGACCATCCGAGGAGCCCAGTGCCCCGAGCCCCACGCTGCCAGCACAGTTCAAGCAGAGGGCTCCCATGTACAACAGCGGCCTGAACCCAGCTACACCATCGCCTGCAGCGCCCACCTCACCCCTGAGGCCTACCACGCCTCCAGCCGTCACCCCCACGTCTCAGGCACCCCCAGTGGCCATGGTGGCTCCACAGTCCCAGCCCACAGCCCAGCAGCCGCAGCCTAAGAAGAAACTGTCTCTCACGGTAGGTGGCCCTGGTGGGGTGGCAAGCCTGGTACCCAAAGGGCAGGGAGCTGGAGGGGCCAGTAGACAGCAGGTGACTCTGCGGTGGCCCTGACACCCACTTCTTGTCGTCCACAGAGAGAGCACATGTACGCTGCCCAGGAGATGTTCAAAACGGCCAACAAGATCACGAGGCCTGAAAAGGCCCTCATCCTGGGCTTCATGGCCGGCTCCCGAGGTGTGTGCCGTGGCCAGCCCGGGGGGTGGGGGGGGAAGGGAAGGGGGGTGGGCTGCTCGGCCCCCAGGGACCTGCCCAGCAGCCCTTCCTGTTCCCCCAGAGAACCCGTGCCAAGAACAGGGTGACGTGATCCAGATTAAGCTGAGCGAGCACATGGAGGACTTGCCCAAGGCAGACGGCCAGGGCAGCACCACCATGCTGGTGGACACTGTGTTTGAGATGAACTACGCCACGGGCCAGTGGACGCGCTTCAAGAAGTACAAGCCCATGACCAACCTGTCCTAGGCACTGTGCCGCCCGCCCTCCCGGTGTCGGGCCTTTTGTAGTTAGTATGGGTTACCTTTGGTGGGATTGAAGATTCTTTTGGATTCAGTACATTTTTGAATGTAAAGCCAGACAAGGGACGTACTGCAAATTTTAGTGCCTGTTAAGACTTTAATTTTTCTTTCTCTTAAATCCCATTGGCCTAGGAGTGAAGGCTTGCTCCACCCCCGCCCCTCCCCCACGAGGTTGAGGACCAAAGGTGGCACCTGGCGAGGCGGGAGGCTGCAGGTCCTGCCCCGCCACGCCTGCCTGGGTTTTCTGTTTGTCTTTGTACAGTTGTGGAGATTTCAGACCTATTTTCATTGTAAGATGATCTAAGTATTAAAAGTTCAGCTTTTCTAAAGGAAACCCACAGAACGGTTTCAGGCCGTGTGACTCTTTGCTCAGGTTCAGCCTCTTCCCAGGGAGCTGTCTGACCTGTCCACCAGGGACTGGGGCCGGGCCTGAGACGGGGCAGGGCAGGGTCCTGGCAGGGAAGGCAGTGGAACTAGATGCCAACTGCAGTGCTTCACGAGACGTGAGAGTTGAGGAGCAGCAGGTGGGGGAAGCTCACCTTGCATTCATTCACAGCACCTCAGCAGTCGGGGAGGTCAAAACAGTCCCACATAGAACGTTTCTAAAAAGCCTTTAAAGGTTTTGTTTTTGTTTTAATAAAAAAATACTCATACACAGTTTTCCAAACACAACTTTCCCCTTTAAATGCTATTTTCCCCAACTGGTAACTCTCAAGTCTATATTTTAGTATATCCCCCTCCCCCCCAAAAGAGTGAACTTCAAGTTTAAGTCTAACATCTGTCAAACGTGGCGGTAGCACCCAGCATTCCTAAGAGAGCCTGGCCTCGGAGCACAGCACGCCCAGACACCCACAGGCACACCGAAACGCAACTGACTTGACAGGGCATCATTTCACATCTCAACTGCGTGGCGACACTGACACTACAACAGTCAACTACACTTCTCACAAACAAAGGTATTTGGCAACTGACAGTTTGTGTTAACTTTAATTAAACAGGCTTACTTATCTTTCATTCTTGAAAATAAGGTAGTTCTGAAAGATGGGCACGTCATACAACGTGCTTCAGGCGTCAAGACAAATACTTGGAGGGCACTGGAAGCGCTACCCTGAGTGTGCCAGGAGGCCCTGGCAGCAAGGCCAGGAATTCTGGGCAGGCCCCTGGCCCCCACCCTTTTGTTCCATTAGCGACCACATTTAGACAGAACTGACCGCTTGGTCCCATCCCTGTGGGCAGGTGCAGTGGTGAGGTGGCTCCCCTCCCAGGGAATCAATCAAGGCATTGGGCCGCTATATTTTGCTTCACATTAGTGACAGAGGATGGAAGATGGCGGTCAACGTCAACAAATCCTCAGAACTGTCTCCCCAGAGCACTGGCCGCCTCCGTGGTTGGGGATGCCGGTCACCTTCTGGGAAACTTCCTGTTTTCCTTAGGTTTAAAATTAGTGTTATTTGTTCAATAATAGGTCTTGCAAAGGAAAAAAAAATGGCAACATTAACGTTTCAGAAAAATAATTTGGAATACCAAAATGACCCAATAACTGTTAAAAGATTTTATCATGGTCAAGTACAAAAATAAGTTAATCTGCTCCCCAGAGTGCGTTGTAGAGCCAGTCCTGGTGTCTGACACGAATGTCACACTATGTGTGGGATAGACCGGTTTGTACACTGGCCTGCAAATGTGCAAGGAGCCGGAGGGTCCTGGGCTCCAGGGCCAGGTTCCCGTGCCTGTGGGAATGCTGCCTGGCCATCCACTGGAACAGCCTGCGGGATTCAGTGGCATGAGACCTAGACATCTAGGAACCGACCAACACTTGGTGAGTCTGCTCGGCAGAGGTGGGTCTACACTGCTCGGTATTTCCCAGCCGCTCTCACCAAGCCAAGCGCAGGCCAGCGCGGCTCCAGAGGTAACAGGCGGCACGTGAAGGCTGCTGGTGGTGCTTTCTCTTTTGGTCCTTTGTACGCTACTTTTGCGAGGGACTGTGCCTGGAGAAGGAACAATGACCAGTCGGTGGACTCTGGTGAGTGCTTGTGGTGGCCCTGGGCCTGCGTTTCTCATCCATCACTTGAGTGGGGGCACAAGACAGATTGCACTGGCACAAGACGGAAGTGGGGCAAGGAAGCTGTGTCAGGACCTTGTATCAGGAAGCTCTACTGAGCTTCTCCGCAGCACAAGTTCTTAGGACAGACCTGCTGCCTGGCTCTTCCCTCTCCCTTCCTAGAAAATCAGACGACTTGGCACCTCTCGGGTCTCTTTGGGGTGAAGCACAGGGAAAGTTACCAGGCCAGGCCGCTGAGCCGGGGACGCTCCAGCCGGTGGCCCAAGCCAAGGTGCCTATGGGGGCAGCTGTGGTCTCGGCAGGCTGGCACAGCCCCTACAGAGCTCACACCAACACAGCAGTAAGTGTGCTTTCCTGGCGATTTGAGAAACACTGAGAACGACGGCCAAAAAGTGGCAGAGAAACGTCAAATGAAAAAAAACAAAATGGGTTCTTTCAAGTGCTGGCATGAATTTGAGTTCAGAGGGCAGACCTGGGAAGACGCAGCTCCGAGTGGACAGAACTGCCCAGCCTGGTCTTCAGGTCAGATGCACAGAGAACATGACAGGAGGAGATGTAGCCTAACCACCACACGCGGGCCGGTCCTCAGATGCACGGAAAAGAAGCATCTTGAGGAAGCATTCACATTAGCACAAAACAGCAAAGTAAGGATGTGAAATGATGGGTTTCCAGGCGTCCCAGGCCTGCGTCCTGCTCTGTGGGCAGCGCTGGGAGCAGCAGCTGAACACAGCGTCAGGAAAAAAGCTAAATAGTGACCTTTAGAAGATACTATTCTATATGTTTCAGGTGAGATAAGCATGTTCGCATGCCCATTTGTCTTCAATGGTAACTTTAGCCTAAACATTGGGGAGGGAGGGTAAAGGAGGGAAGGAGGGAGGGAGGGAGGGAGCCTTGACATTCCTGGAGATTCAAGTGCAGCTGTAATGCTGTCGGGAGGCTGCTTTGTCCCGGGTGGCTGAGTGAGGGCATCAGTGCAGATGCAGCACACCTCGGGATGGCTCAGTGTGGAGGTGCTCCCTCCCTTGAAGGCCTGGATAGGTCACAGCTCCAGGAGCCGAGCTGGGTGGTCGGGCCAGCCTGCTCCCCCTCCCCTCCAGGCAGGACTGGCTGCTCCAGCTGCCCCTCATCTGACTACACCTCCACCTGGCGCTATTTGCCTTCCGTGGTGACCCTCCGCCAACACCGCCTCCTCTTCCTCTTCCCTTTGGACTTCCCTGGTTCTGGAAAGGGTTTCTCAGTCTTGGCATTTCTTGTGGACTCTGTCCCCAAGTCATGCTCACAGCAGTAGGTCTTTCCATCCTGGGTGGCACGGAAGGCGGTGCCATCGTGGTGCTCCTTGCAGAAGGAGTTGGGGCACAGGTGGCAGAAGGAGGTAGAAGGCTTGCCACACACGTCACAGTGATGCCAAGGACATTCCCACTTCCCTGCAAGGAAACACACAGGAGGAAAAGGATATAGCCTCAGCTGTATCAGCGACAGAAGGCCCAGGGTCACAGCATGTGGAGGAAGAGGGAGGGAGGGAGGGGGGAGAGAGAGAGTGCATGCACATGTATACTGATCCTGGGGGCTTGAACTTGGGTCCTGGGCACTGACCCTGAGCCTTTCTGCTCAAGACTAGCACTATCACTTGAGCTGCAGCTCCACTCCCAGCTTTGTGATGGTTCACTTGAAGCGAGTCTCAGGCTTTCCTGCCCTTGCTGGCTTTCAACAGCGATCCTCAGGTCTCAGCCACTTGGACAGCTAGGATTGTAGTCTTGAGCCACTGGCACCTGACTTAACGGATGAACCTCCCATGGAGCCTGGACTGTCCTTGAACTTGTCATCTTGCTGCCTCAGCCTCCCGAACAGCTGAGGGAGGAGGTACATCGTGACGCGTAGGTGACAAGGATTTGGGGCTCTAATCAAACGAATACCCTATTTTTCATTTAACTGCCAAAGAAAAGCTAGTCGTTGGTGCTCGAGCAGGGTGGCCAGAGTGCTGTGGTGGCAGTGGGCACACAGGACGGGCAGCCTGGCAGCCCCGCAGACACTGGCCTCTTGCTCATCTGTGAACCTTGCTGGGTCAGTATCTGTCTTTTTATCCCTTCTTAGCCAAGCACGGGTGGTTCACACTTGTACTCTTCAACTACAACACCGGAGCTGACTGCATCTGTGGACCAGAGTTTGCATCAGCCTAGCAAGACATCTCAGAGACTCATCTTGAACCAGCAAAAAGCCAGCTCAAGAGGTAGAAACACCAGCCTTGAAAGGAAAACTCAGATGAGGTCCCAAGTTTAAGCTGTACCCATGCCGTATGTGTGTACACACACATGTACACACATAACCTATAGAAAGTGTATGTGTGGAGATACTGTATAAACATGTATGTATATATAGCTGGCCGCCAGTGGCTCACACCTGTCCTCCTAGCTACTCAGGAGGCTGAGATCTGAGGATCGTGGTTCAAAGCCAGCCCAGGCATTCAAGTCTGTGAGACTTTTCTCCAATTAACCTCTAGAAAAGTGGAAGCGGGGCTGTGGTCCACAACTGACCAAAAAAAAGTATATAATAATAAAACATGCATGTGCATATATATGTCTAGTGTGTGTGTGTGTGTGTGTGTGTGTGTGTGTGTGTGTATTCTGAAACTGTCCCTTTCTGCCCTGAGGCTGCCATCTCTGAAGTATGTAGTGATGATGACAGAAGTGCCTGCTCCCCACAACCGATTCCCTGTCTTTTGCCCGTGGTACCCCAACCTGATCTCATCTCTGGGGATGGCACCCACCCGGCCTGGCAAGGATACAGGGACAGTTCTGCTGTGCAGCAGCATGCGCCACACCTGACTTCTCCCACCAGAGGCCTGAGGAGTCCGCAGAGTGGACGGTGAAGACACTTTCTAGCTGCGGCCTGCCTGCCTGCCGGGCCTGAGACTCCTGCAGGCTTCCTGAGCCTCCACTCAGCCAACTTGCAGGCGGCCAAGGGTACTAAGGGTACTCAGCAGAGAGCCACGGGGGCAGCCGGGCGGGGTCCGGGCCCCAACACCTACCAAAGGGCCGCTTGCCCAGGCCCAGGCAGGACAGGTGGTAGGCCTTGGTGCAGGACTTGCGGTCACACAGCACCAGCTGGCCCCCGTCGCTGCAACGGAAGCACTCGTCCTCAGACTGCCTCTTCCCTTCCCCCCTGGCTCGGCGCCTCCTGCTTTTCTTCTTGGCTTTTTTGCCCTTTTCCTCTGAAGAGAGGGGAGCTGACGTCTAGAATTAAGAATCAGACACAGTTCAATAAAAGACAAAACGTTGAACCAGAAACCTAAGTGAAGCTATCGCTGCTGCCCTTCTGGGTGTCACCCTCGGACCTCCCCCCCCACCCCGGGCCCTGGTCTGCTGGACCCCCCCCCCCCAGGGCCCTGGTCTGCTTGCTGGGGCAGCGTTCCTCAGGGAGGGTGAGGAGGGGGGCCAGGGGAAGCCACCCCGACCCTACCTTTGGCCTGTCCCCCAGGAAGCCGCTGCAGTTGGAGGCCCCGCACCGGCAGACCGTCTTTTCATTGCCCAAACAGTCAAGATTGTAATTAAACGTTAGCTCCGTCCCTGGAAGAGAAGATGGCGCTGCAAGGGGAGCCTGGGCCCTCCACGCGTCCAGGTTGCCCCCCCCCCCCCGCAGCCCCCGGCCCAGCCAGGCCCAGCATGCCAGCCTGCTGCAGGGCTCTCTCTACCTGCCGGAATGTCGCACACAGCGAACAGGCCCACGCGGGTATCCCCGTTCACAGTCCACTTGAGGGTCTCGCAGTTGGGCTGGCAGCTGTGGTTCATAAATCGAGAGTAGTTTCCCTTGGGGCCAGCATCAATAATGCGGTCCTGCGGGAGGAAGAGTCGGGTGAGTCCTGCAGTCTGGTCATCTGTCCAGGGCCACTTCCCGGTACTGTCACCTGTGCTGGAAGTCATGGCGCCCCACACCTGCTCAGGCAGGACATCCCCAGCCAGTCCGGGCAGGTTAACTCCGGGCGGAGAGGACCAGGCCCTAGTCAGCAGTGAGCCAGCACCCCACACCATCTGGTACCCCATACCGTCCGTACCACCAAAATCAAAACCAGTGAGACAGACACCATCTGCCAACCCAGAAACGGGTGTCACAGGAAGTGAAGGCCAGCAGAGGCGGCCCGCAGAAGCAGCTGTCAACAAGGACCACCAACAGGAAGGATGCTCCCACCCTCCACGCGTGCAAGAAGAGCAGCAGAGCTGTGAAGGGGCTGTGACTTCACTTCTGTGGCACAGACAGATGCTGAGATGGTGGAAGTGATGGTTAAAACAAAAAGTCAAGCACCTAAAGCCCGGAGTCAATCCTGAAAGCCAGAGCCCACAGCGGCCGCACCCCGTTCCTCAGGGAGGTTCTTGCTCTGGGCAGTAGCACTCACGCAGGGTGTCTGCACGGAGAGGGTGAGCTGACCCTCACAAGCAGTGTACTGAGGGCAGCAGGCCCTGCACACCTCCCAGGAGACCGCCAACAAGCCACCCTGAGAAAGAGGGCGGGGTGTGGTGTGACACACTGGCCGGTGACCTGGCTAGCCAGGCAACCCGAGTTCCACGAGTGCCTGAGCCCTGGTGTGTAGTCCTGCCTGGGCAGCGCTGTGGGGCCTCGCCCGGGATGAGAACCCAAGGCAGGCGGGACAGAGACAGGAGGAACACCGCAAGATTGCAACTGAAAAACCAAGTGAAACAAAAGGGGCTGGGAGCCTGGCTCAGATGGCACAGCACAAAACAGAGTTTAAACCCCAATGCCTCCTACCGTAAACATGGAAGACAGAGGCAAGAGGCGGCAGGAGGCGGCAGGAGGCAGGTGCTCTGTGCTGCCATCCGAGCCTCCTCATGCTGGCCGGGGGCTCTGCCGCCACGCCACGCCACGCCACACCCGGAAGACATTTTGTGACATTCTGTGACACAGACTCAAGGCACTCTCCCACCACTGGGCTGACGGCACAAATTGCATCCTTACGTGTGCCCCAGAGGATGAACTAAATGTTAAGTGCATTAATCACCTAAATTATACAGAAAACAAAATATACAGCTACAAAACAGTTTCAGTAATACTAGAATTTATACTCAAAAGGGTTTTTTTTTGTTCTTTTTTTCCCTTGGGCATAAACTCAGCCTGGGTGCTGTCCCTGAGCTCTTCAGTTCAAGGCTACTGCCCTACCCTTGAGCCAAGCTCCACTTCCTGTTTTCTAGATGGAAAGTTAGATGGAATCTAACTTTCATTTTTTGGGGTCCATCATGGGGCTTGAACTCTGGGCCTGGGTGTTGCCCTGAGCTCTTCAGCGCAAGGCTACCACCCTAGCTTTGTTTTATTTTTATATGGCCTATGTGTTGTTTCATGCCTCTCACATCCTGGGCTTTATTTTTGCTTCAGTCAGATAGCCCAGGCAAATTGCTGTCACCTAACCATCCAGTTGTGTTTTACACGCGTGGGACTTGGCTCCTGCTCTGTTGTCCCAGGCGCTGTGGGACTCGGAGCTTTGTGCTTCTTAAGTGGTGTTCTACCATCTGAGCCATGCTCCTCTGCATCCGTTTTTTTTCTTTTGGGCCAGTCCTGGGCTTGAACTCAGGGTCTGAGCCTGGGTTTTCTCAAGGCTAGAGCTCTACCACTTGAGTCTCAGAACCACAGCCAGCTTTTTTCTATGAGTGTGGTTCTGGGGAGTCGATCCCAGGGCTGCATGCACACCACGCGAGCGCTCTACTACTAGGTCACACTGCGGGCTTTGTACTGGTTATTTTCAAGGTAGTGACCCAGCTCGTGACCCAGCGTCCGTGCGTCATACAAGACAGGCGTGCACACCAGACATGGTCTCGCTCTGAATCTGCGGCAGCTAACAGGTGGCTGCCGCTGGTGACTGTCTTGAACTTCTTTTGCTTTTTCCCCAGACAGGCCTCACACTGTGTGATGGATTGATCCTCTCGACTGGGGCTCGACATTTCTTAACCCAATATGAAAAACAGTAAAAGGGGCCGGGCATAGTTTAGGGGCTGGAGCGCCCGCCTACAAGTATGAGTAGATGGAGGGACAGAACCTAGGGTCCAACAACTCCACCACGCAGCCGACGGAGCTCTTCTCACTGCTCCCTGGCAGCCTCAGCGAGCGGTTCTGCACGCCAGCGGGCACCCAGGTGCTCGAGAGGCTGGCGCGGAGCCCTGTGCGAGGGCGAGGCGGGGCGCGCGGGCGGAGCCCTGCGCCTGGCAGCGGTACCTTGTCTATGGTGAGCATGTAGAAGTGCGTGATGTCGTTCTCGTGTGCATACTTGATCCGCGCCATGCACTCCTCCTCGTCAATCAACTCGCCAACGTACTCATTCACAAATTCTCCCTGGAACCAGAAACGTGGGGTGAGGACGTGCCGACCGCTGCTCAGTGGCAGGCCTGAGCCCCGGCTGCCTCGGCACAGGGCACACGGCCATCATAAGCGCTCAACCACTGGAGTGAAGCCACGTGGTCTCTAGGATTCCCCACGCAGAGGCCTCCCAGCCCGGCTGCCACAACGCCCGCCTCCTGGAGCACATCAAAAGCCCTGTGGGCATGGGAGCCATGTGGCAGGAAGCTTTGGGTCAGCGTGAGGTATTCTGGGCAGGGCCTCTGCACCGAGACCACAGTCCCTTGGTGTCAGGATAAGCCCCCCTCTCTCTCTGCACACAGCATACACCTGTAAATTCAATTGGGGACTGAGGCAAACGACCCCCCCGCCCCGTAATCCTGCTTACTCAAGAGGCTGTGAGCTGAGGATCGCACTTTGAAACCAGCCTGGCAAGAAACCACCAAAAAGCTATTAAGTGGAGCTCTAGTGCAAATGGTACAATGCTAGCCTTGAGCAAAAAAGCTCAGGAACACTGCCTAGGCTCTGAGTTCAAGCCCTACGACTGTCCCCACCCCCCAAAAAAGGTCAGTGCTAGTGTTGCTAAGGACCCCATCTTAGAGCTGCTCCCTGGCAGCTTGAGAGCCCTGCCAGTTCCTTCACAAACCATACACTTAAACAGAAAAAGCCAGAAGTGATGCTGTGGCTCAAGTGGTAGAGTGCTAGCCTTGAGCAAAAGAAGCTCAGTGCCAGGTCTTGAGTTCAAGCCCCAGGAATGGCAAAAAAAAAAGCGGGGGGGCGGGGGCTGTGAGCGTCGATACCACTTGCGCTAGGATCCGCAATGTTCAATTATATATAAGTAATTCAGTCTGAGAAACAACTTTAAGTATCATTCTTACACGTACACACACACAAGACAGGCAGATCTACGCAACCATGAGCCTTCCCTTCTCACGCGTGGGGAGGGGCAGAACGCACCTTTCTGATGTCCCTCTTGGCGACCAGGCCCCACCCCTTGCCGTCTGTCTTGATGATCTTGGTCTCCGGGTACTGGCGTTTGGTGAAGCACTGGTTCTGGCAGTACTCGCCGGCAGGGCACACCTGCGGGTGGCACTCGAACATCAGCATTCGGTTCAAGCACTCTGAGTCAGAGCCGCAGGGGTTCTCGTCTGTGGGCTTACAGTTGCACTTTGGGATCTCAGAAATGTCAGCTGTGTAGATCTGGACTTTCCCATAAGGCTTATTCACCTGTGGGAAACAAAGCCAGCCATCTTGGTCCTGTGCAAGCCCCACTGCTTGCCCCTCTCCACCTTCTCCTAGCAGGGCAAGCTGGCAGACCCGACAGGCCAGGCTTCCTCACAGGCCATGCCACACCTGGGCAAGGCTCCTCAGCCCTCTCGGCAATCCTCAGGCGGGAGTTCTGCACGTGAGGCTGGCCAATCCCCTCCCCGTCTTAATGTCTGCCTCCCGCACTGCTGAATGCCAGCTGGCATTGAGCCAGCCAACATGATAGAAGATCAGGAGAGACAGCCAGGCAATGGTGGCTCACATCTGCAATCTTGGCTACTCAGAAGGCTGAGGTCTGAGGATCAGTTTGAAGTCAGGCTGGGCAGGAGAGTCCATGAGACACTTCTCTCCAGCCAACCAGTGAAAAGTGGAAGCGTCTACAGGCGCTCAAGGAGGTGGATGGCTGTGGGCCTGACCTCCCATCACCATGCGCCCATGTGGGGGTGGGGGGATGTTAAGCAGGAGGCAGAATCGGGGTGTGGGCAAAGTGTCCTTGCCATGGTGTGGAGACCACACTCCTAGGATTCTATACAAGACACAAGTTGTGTGCTCTCTGATTCCAGAACAGAAATGAAACGAGTGCCTTCTTCACGCACAGAGAGCTGCGTGTGGTAGAGCTGGGGTTAGAGGCAGCAGAACCGGGTGGCACCAGCTCACTGGTTCAGGCCTCTGGGCCAGGCAGGAACGCCAACGGGCCAGCCCAGGGGCCACACGCCTCGGAGGATCCTGCTCACACGGGCCAGCGGCGGAGGACGAGCGTCTTCTCTGAGCCTGCCTCCCTGACACTGTGGACCCGGTCAAGGTGCCACTTCTTTCCCTTCTCTGGTTGTCGGGCTGAACCTCCCTTCCAAGGTCACCACACCTGTGGCTGGGCACAGCCCCCGCAGCCTCTCATAGCCACAGCCTGGCACACAGAACCCAGAGCCAAGGCCCACTCCCAGTCCACTGAGCGGGGAAGCCTCATGCACACAGACGCACGACACACACACACACATCCCAAGCACTCCACCTTGATGTGCTTGTATGGGGGGGGCCTGCGCTCGCTCTCCTGTGTCTCCCGGGCTTCCCGCTGGAGTTTGACTTCCCGAAAACGGGCTTCGGCTTCTTGCAGTGCTGAAAAGTCCAAAAGAGTTTAGTAAATACAAACACGCACCTTCAGAACTCTGTATTTTAATGACACGCTAACATTACTGGTAGGCACAGTCACTGACGTCCACAAAACCCAAGGCTACAGAACCCTGAGATGGTAGGTTGTTCCACATGGTAAATGGCACCAACACGCCTGGTCCTAGCGGCCCTGGAGGGCCTGGTGCCGAGCTCCCGTGGACTGCGTGCACAGGGGGCCGAGCGAGGGCTTCTGTCAGGTAAGCAAGCCCAGGCGCGAGGCCGAGAAGGATCGCCACTCTAGCAGCGCTGAGAGCAAACTCGCAGGCGAGCTGGGCCGGGCCTAGGCTGGGCGTGAGGCCGCCACGCCCCCTGAATAATTCCCTACCTCAGAACCCCCTTCCTTCTCCACATGCTGACCACTGCGCTTAGACAGCCCATGTGCCATGGCACATGCCACCCAAGGCCACAGCACAGCCTGGCTCTCCCTGCACTCTCCATGAGCACCATGTCTTCTCCCTGACACCCTCCACCTGCAGCGACTGCCAACTCCTCCTGTGCCATGGCCGCATGCAGTCCTTTCTCCTGCCTGCCTGGGTCCCGGAATTGCTGCTAGCCCTGCTGCGGAAGCCAGTACAGCACACCTCCTAGAAAGGCCCACTCAACACTATAAGGCATCAAGGCCTGGCCACAGAACCACAGATCTGCCTCTGACGCAGGCAGCCACAGGAAGCATCTGCAGTTAGGACTGAAAAACAACTTCACTGAATGAAGGAATCACACACTAGCCCAGCAGGCAGCACTCCCAGTCTCTGCCTCGGAAGCAATCTCCCGGAACCTCTACTCTTATTTGTCTTCAAATGCCACTACTGGTGTTTGGAACCTAGGACCTCGGGCTCACCCGGCACTCTACCTCTTGAGCCACACCTCTAGTACAGCATTTTTGGAGTACTTTGGTTGGAGATAAGAGTCCTGCAGAATTTTCTGCCCAGGCTGGCTTTGAACCACAGTTCTCTAATCCGGCCTCCTGAATAGCTAGGTTTCCAGGCAAGAGCCATGTTACTTTTTTCTAATCTAAAAGCACAGCCAGAATACACAGTCCAATATTCTCTACATAGATCACCTCTCTGAATCCAGCTAAGGGACTACTTTCTAAGAAGAGGACAGGGAAGAATGGGAATTTAAGAAAAGGAGGGCAAGGGTAGGGTGGTAGCCTTGAGCTGAAGTGCTCAGGGACAGTGCCCAGGCTGAGTTCAAGCCCCATGACCCACAAAAAAAAAAAGAGGGTAAGTAAGTGTGTTACACATCTCAAGTGTATGTGAGCACAGTATGGGGAAACAACAAAGGATAAGGATGGGTGAGAGGGCAAACTTGGGGAGGGTGGGGGACACTACTGAGGGGTTTGCTCAGAGATGGGGGTAGGGGCAATGAAAAGAGAATACTAACGAAACACACTCTGCAACTATGACAACAAGGGAAGCGTTGGGGACACGTAGAGGAAAGACGCAGGGAGTGTGACAGCAGGGGAAAGTGACTGGACTTCAGTGTGAACACGTGTGGAGATGCAACCATGACCCCCCCCCCCCCCACATAACTGACGTAACTCAACTTGAAAGAAACTGGAAAGATCATGTTTCAAAAGAGCAGAAGAAGTGAGGAGGCGGAGCACACGGGAGCAGAGCCCGGCTCGCTGCCGGGAAATCTCCATACCGTTTTTGAAGACTCTTCCAATCCCTCTGACCCCCTGGTAGCGGCTTCCCCGGTCCCCCTCCATGTACGGGAATACGCGAGCCTGATGCGTCCAGTAATAATCTTTAGACCCAAAGAAAAACACAGGGAATTCTCCAATCTCGTGCTTCATTTTCTGAATATTTGGGGGAACATTTTTGGGATGGCAAACTTCTGCCGGCCACCATCTATTATAAATATTAAAAACAGGATTCACAGACTCTTCAGAGAGAGCGACAATCATTTGAATACTTTCAAGAACTATAAAGTGAAAAACAAACACACGTGAACAGAGCGAGGACGTGAGAGCGCAGGCCCTGTCCCTCCTACCTGTAGTTCCCCAGCTTCACCCAGATGACGTCCTCGA
The DNA here is from genome assembly GCF_031878675.1 of Megascapheus bottae. Classification (NCBI taxonomy): domain Eukaryota; kingdom Metazoa; phylum Chordata; class Mammalia; order Rodentia; family Geomyidae; genus Megascapheus; species Megascapheus bottae. The sequence goes on from NC_143521.1 coordinate 59,719,857, forward strand.
AGTGCAGCTTCTTCCCGGCCCGGCAGTCGTTGCAGAACCAGCTGCCGTCGGGCATGTCGATGTTCAGGCAGTCAGGGTGGAAGGCGGCTGGGCAGGCCTCGCAGCACAGCAGGCTGCCCCCTGCAGGAGGAGCCAGCTGGTGAGGATGGATGCAGCAGGGGGATGCAGCAGGGGGACGCAGCAGGGGGCTCTAGCCCCCCCCCCACGCCTTGGAGGAGACCGCGGCGGATGAGTGCCACCCTCTCACCTTTGGAGCACACGAAGCACCAGCTCACGTTGACGTGGGTGTGATGCCGCTTCCCCTTCCGGGCCGTGAAGTGGCCTGTGCAAATGATGCTGTTGGAAGCGATCACTGAGCACCCGGCGGCCAGGCAGGCGTCTCCTCCATGGTAGGCGACGGGACAGCGGACACAGCGCATCATTTTACCTGCAGTCAAAAGCACCGTGAGGGGCCGGGAGTGTGGCCTCGTGGTTAAAGTGCTTGCCTAGCATGCATGAAGACCCGGGTTCCATTCCTTGCTACCACATACATAGAAAAAAAGCCGGAAGTGGTGCTGAGGCTCAAGTGGTAAAGCTCTAGCCTTGAGAAAGTCCAAGGACAGTGCTCAGGCCCTGAGCTCAAGACCCAGGACTGGCAAAAAAAAAAACAAAAAAACAAAAAAAACAAAGCACCGTGAGCCAGCACTGGGGCTCACGGCCTAATCCCGACTCAAGGGCTAAGAAAGAACTGAGGACGGCAGTTCAACGCCAGCCAGAGCAGGAGAGTCCACGAGACTCTTACCTCCAATGAACACAGAAAACCAGAAGTGGCACTGTGGCTCAAACGGTGGAGTGCTAGCCTTGAGCATAAACGCCAAGGGACAGCACCCAGGGCCTGAGTTTAAGCTCCAGGACTGGCAGGCACAGGCAAAGGCAGAGAAAGGGACAGAGCAACACATACACACAGTGCCCTAGTGACAAAGGACCTGCCCTCCCAACTGGCACAGCTGCACCCAGCACAGAGCTGTTTCCCCAGGGGCTGGGGCCTCCATCCTCTTTACTGCAAAAGAAACAAGTTTTCCTTATGTGTGGAAGGCCCTTCAGGCCAAAGTAAAGCAAATCCAAGGAGTTGTCCTGAAGATGACACTGGAGGAGGAAAGAAGAGAATATAGGGTGGGTGCAGAGCCAGAGAAAACTTGGATTCACCCTGTGCTGAGTCAGCAGAAACATGGGAGGCCCTCCCGCCCCCCCAGAGACAGAGGTCACGACCTTTGGCAACCAACCAACCAACCTGACAATAGCCAGGTGTGGTGGCTCCCGCCTGTCATCCTAGCTACTCAGGAGGCTGAGATCTGAGGACCTCCATTCAAAGCCAGCCTGGGCACTAAGAAGTCCATGCGGCTCTTATCTCTACCACACAACCAGAAGTGGTGCTGTGGGTCCAGGGGTAGGGAGGCAGCCTTGAGCCCAAGAGCTAAGGGACAGCACCCAGGCCCAGAGTTCAAGCCCCATGACCCACAAAACACATAAACAAACACCTGGCAAACCTACCTCCTGAATCCATACCCAAGCCAGAAAGCTCCCTCCCTCCCTCCCTCCCAGTTAGGGAGTTACCTACCTTTTGAGGGCCGTGGGTTAGATGGGTTGGAGGCGTGGCAGCTCACACAACTATGCAGCGGGCATCGGAAGCCTCGGCTCTCAAACACGGTGAGGGGGTACTGCCTCACACAAGCCTCATGGTAAAACTTTCCACACTGAGTTACAACACAGCGCTTCACCTCTGTCTTGCTCTCCTTACACACGAAGCATGAGTGAATCCCTAACACGGTTAAAGAGAGGGAGGAGAGAAAGGTACAAAGAACAAGAATTGAACTGTCACTAGAAGTCAAGGGCTGCTAGAGGCAGCTCAGGTACCTCTGAGGGCCCAGGTGTTGTTCAGAACAGCCTGAGCATCAGTGTCACCTGAGACTGAGGAAAGTCACTGCATTGCAGTGGCCCAAGCTACAGGAGTCCTCTGCACAAGACTAACTTCATGTTCCTGGAGATGCCCGTCAAATGGGGTAAAGAACTGCCTGGGGTGGGGGAGCTGAGTGGGGAGTCTGCTAAGCACAAGGCTCTCCTGGCCTGCAGCCACAGGCTGAGCAGGACCACACAAGGTGGCTTGCAGCCGCCCTCCTGCCCGACTGGAACACAGCGCAAGCTGAAGATTCAGCCCCAACTGCAGGCTCAGGCGAGGCCCCTCAGAGGCAAGGACATGACGGAACGAGGAGACTGCCATGCAAGCAGTAGAAGCCACCGGGAGAGGAAGTGGCCGAGGCAGTGGGCCTCCTGCGCCAGGACTTGCCTGAGGCACACTCGCTGCAGGTGAAGCGCCCTTCCGGTCTCCGGGGAAGCCCGAGGCAGGCCAGGTGGAAGGCACCGCAGCAGGGGCCCTCGCACAGCAGGAGGCTGCCCGGCTTCTCACACAGCTGCGGGAACAAGAGAGGGGCCTTGAGCACACCCTCCCTACCTCAAGAACCACCCCATTCTACTGCATACCACCAAAGGCAGCCACCGTCAAGTGGCATGCCTGGGAGGGTCAGAGACTGACACGTTACAGGAGGGGACTGGCCCCGCAGCACGGGTCAGGGACACAGAAGACTGAAGTCCTCAAGGTCACAGCTGAGAATCAAGAAACCCCTCGGTGTTTTGTGGTGTGCCAGGACTTGCGCTGCGGGCCAGCTCTATATGCGAGCAAATCAATTCCCACAGGATGCCCGGACTGGCCCTCCTCGGGCAGGGGAGGGGCTAAAGCACAGGGAAGTTGGATCAGCGCCGCTCTAGGGATGCGATCTCTGGCGTCCGTGTCAGCAGGGAGACCACACCACCCATGTCCATGTGTGCGCAGCACACGGCGTCGTGTGACCCCAGCACACTGCCTATGGGAGGTATAGGATAGGCATGGGAATGGGCGGGTGGGGAGGTGCAGAGAACTAGGGTCTGAGAGGGCACAGGAGACTCTGGGCACTGCTATACCCAGGGACACGTCAGACACTCTCACCCGCAGATCAGACACGGCCTGCCCCTCACCTGACACACGTACTCCTTTTTGGCAGTTACTCCTCGTTCCGACTTTTTAGATGAGACGGACACCTCAGTCTGTGTTTCGTCTGCACTTTCATCCGGGGACTCCGAGGGCTCGTCTCCCGGGCTGTCTGAGACCTGGAGATGAAGGAGGTGGACGACAGTTCACTAGGCACAGAAAGCAGGGGGTGGTCATGCCTTCAACACACCTGCCACCCTGCCCCACGGCTCCTGGGGAGGCACCGTGGCTGCACACCACCCACCGGCTCTGGTGGGAAGAGTCAGCAGAGCGGTGCAGAGAACTCAGCTCAACAGTAAGCACACACACGGATACCTGGAGTGTTCCTCCAAAATGAGGTCACTCACGAAAACCCAACTTTCTCTACTAGATCGACAAAGCCAGGCTCCAAGACCAACATTCTGACACTTGCTCCATCTGTTCAAGTCTAGATACCAAGTGAGTTTATAAAGAATCAAGGTGACCTGACAAAGCCTAAGGCTTTATTCACGGGTGGTCATGGCATTTGCTCGTGGCCAGGTGGACACTGTGCTCCTCTGGAAACATCTGTCAACACCAGAGCACCGACCCTTGGGTCAGGGCAGACTTCCAGACCTGCACCAAGGACTGCCCTCGTCAGCACTGGAGTCCAAGGAAAAGGCTGGGAACAGGTGCAGACCGTGGGGAGGACACAAGACTCCCGGCCCCCGTCACAGTCTCTTCTCTCCGTCAGAGACCGTTAGGTAAGACTCAAACTCAACAAGCAGTGATATATAAAGAAGTACCGCAAAACCTTCTGGGCTATCTAATCCAGGCAGGGGGGAAAAAACACCAACATGACTTTGGCACCAGGTAAATAAGGATCGTAAACCAAATTTTGGAGATGTAACAAAGTGTACACTGAATAATCACAAGTAATCAAGCGTGGATTTGCTGTTTTCTGATGGACACAAAGCTAGATCCTGACACTGGGCCACAATGAGAAACAAAGCCAAACCCCACAAGGGAATATGACCAATCCTGTTGTCTTATCCAAGGGCCTTTTCAGGTCTAGCGCACCGAAATGACAGGGAGAAGGAAAAGTCCTTGGTGTGTGGGGACTTGAACTCAGTGGTGTAAAGGGCTCCAGTGCGTCAAGGAGTGGGGCAGGCCAGGCAAGCATCCAGTGATGCGCTAAGGGAAAGGAAGCCTTTGGCTTTTCTCCCATGTTTTGCAGGCAGATGGAAACAGCACCAAGGAGGCCAGACCAGAACAGTGTCACCGGGAGCCGGGATAGTGATGACTATAGGGCCCACGGTACCCCTACCTCAACATCCAGAGAAGGGTCGTGTGAAATGATCTGGGTTCAGTGCTCGGCCATTACAGATAGGCTTACAGGCAGGGTCTCTCTGAGTACGACTGTGTGAGACGAATGGGCAGTGGGAGATGGGGCGTGAGGAAGCAGCCACAAAGCCCTGCTCAGAGAGAAGTTCCCAGGGCTCCAGAAGCCCACGGAGAGGCCCCTCCACACAGTCAAGGCAAGAGAGCCCAAGGCTCTAGCCACCAACCCAAGTCTTCCCCTATTGTGGCTGAAACAAATTTCAAAGCTTAAAAAAAATTATTTTTTTAAAGTATGGAAAGAAAGACAGAAAACACAAACCAGTCCTGGGTCGGAGGAAGGAACAGCACCTTTTATTTAAGATTTACAGAAAGTTAGCACGTTTCCACTTGGAGATATCTCCTAAATTAACAAAGTTTGTTTTGAGGAAATAAAACACTGAATACAGATTTTGAATGGTAATATAAATGTTAACGACACACATGAGGCTCTTTTCCTGCTGGGGTCTGAGATCTGCATACAGAATATAGACCTTACAATATCACAGTCCATGACAGGATGGCGGAGACCCCCCCCCCCGCCTCTCCCCAGCGTGTGGACTGACCCCTAGCCAGTCAGGAGGGTCCCTCGGCTCTCTGCTCAGCAACCAACCCGCAAGAAGAGCCAAGTGTGTGCCTCACTCCAGCCGCAGGCTCCACCTCCACACGCAACAGGCGACAGGCTTACTTGGAGATGCCATTTGTGGAAGTGACACATCACCTGTCCGGTCCCAACACAGTCCCAGATCTCAGTCTACGACATCTACGATCTATTCCATATCCAACAGGATGTATTGGGAAAAAAGAAAAGTAGCGACTGACTCGACACAGACTGTCAAGAACCTTCCTGTTGCTTCCCGCGTCCACCAAGGCCACATTCTGTGGCACTGATTTCCAAGCAGCTTAGTTCCTGACTTTACAAAGTCTCCTGGAGTCTGAAAATGCTGTCTCCTTTCTCTATTCAGTATGTGACAATGCTGAGTCCCCTATCTGCCTTAGACATACACTGCTCCAGGGACAGGGATGCAGCCTCCTCCATCTACCACAGGGGCTGTCAAGATGGCGTCACCTCAACATAGGGCCAGCAGGCATCTTCCGAACGCCTGCCCGGAGCAGTGTGGCTGCCTGCCACAGGGAGCCCAGCCCTTCACGTGCTGTTACACACATCAAGGTTTTCATTATTTGACAAAACAAATCCCTTCACAATTTGAATACTACATCATTTTCAAATACAATTACAGACCTTGAACAATAAATATTTCTATAAACCAACAATCGTTTTTCAAGTTACGCTTTTGTAAAGAAAAAAAATGATAACTAGAAGTAGGTTCACAGAGTGAGGTTTACAAATGCTAAGAACCTGTGCTCAGCAGAAATAACGAGCTTCAAATTAAAAAGACTAATCTCAGACAGGTCTTCCAGGTTAACATCACAGTGAAATATTGAGAGGGAATTAAAATAATTTTAAAGTAAGTTATTCATCATCTAAAATCCTAAAGTTCAATTTTTTTAAATTAAAAAATGACCCCTTGGGTTACATAAAACTAGAACCTTCCTAGTTGCTCCTAAATGCTAGGGTTAGGTTGGGCCAGAAGTAAATTATGAGAACACAAAGGAAGGAAGGAAGGAAGGAAGGAAGGAAGGAAGGAAGGAAGGAAAAAGAAGGGAAGGAGAAGGGAAGAGAAGGGAAAAAAAATAATAGCTTATGGAGTGTCATTGTGCTTTACCTAATCTACGAGGCTTCTGTGGAGTCAAACAGCCTGAGGAGGACAGCAAGGAGTAAGAGGGGCTATGGGCACAGGTATCCACATTTCCTGCCCCCAGTAAAGCCTGTCCCTTTTCAAGAGTAAAGCGAGTCTACCACGTCTCCTCAGCAGTGGCGGGGCTGGGAGAGGCCTGGGCTGACAGCCACAGCAGCAGCAGATGTCCTTGTCTGGAAGCCTACAGAACCAAAGGACTGCAGGTCTGCTTGGCTCACGTAAGTTAAGCTATACTCCTGCAGCCAGGCCAGGATCCCACCCCATTTCAGTCATTTCTGAAAATACAATATCCCTCGATCCATGCTCAAAATCCTGCCAAAGAGTTTCCAAACAAAAAACAAACAAAAAAACCCCAACAACAGCAATCATGTAGGCTAGAAACAATAACAAATGTGCACCTATCATGGAACCACGCAGTTACAGGGGAGTCTGACGAAATGAGGCCTGTCACATTGTTACAGGGGTCCCCTTGCTGGTATAAAAAAAAAAAAAAAGCCTCTTAAGAGCATGTCTCTCACCCTTCCTATACAAACAAGAAAAAGAATGCCAATCCAACTTTATTTTTGTCTGCTAAGGAAAGTCCATTTTTCTTCACAAGCAGACAAAATTAGTAAAATCTCTATTTTAGGTAATACAATTTGTTTTACACCTGAAAAAAAAAATTAGTTCCTGAAAAAAAATCACAATCAGTATCATTTCTCCAAAAGTCCTAAAATAGACAGGAATCAAGTATATTTCTTAAAAACAAAAGCAAAAAGCTTTAGACATCAGTAAGACGCATAAGGAAAGCCCTTTTGTGCAGAGTAGTATATCATTCCTCCAGCAAAGGACAATTTATTTAGACTTCTAACCTAAAAGATAAACAGCAATCCTTTGCAAACTGTTTCTAGTTTTTTAAAAATGGAGGTAATTCAACTACTGATTTTCTGAAGCATCATATACTGTGCCCTTCACAGAGTCCCACAGAGAGGCCAACCTTCACCGCAGGACCTAAATGGGCCGGCAGTGCAAAGGGCTAACTGGAGAACGTGTGGCTCCTCTGTGCTGGGACTGAGAAAGGAAGCTGGCTTGCTACGTCCATCTTAATGGTCCTATGCTCATCTCCCACTAGACAGGGGAACCTTGGCTTCATCTGGCCTTCACGTGGACAGTTCAGACCCACACATGGTACCTGGGGCCAGCAACAGACTGCTCCCCGGAAGCTCCTGGTCCTGCTCAGGCAGGGAGAGGGCTGCACATCCACACTGGAGGATGGACAGCAGCTCAGATCAGCACCACCCCTGCCAGGCTGTGAAGCCCTGACCCAGTCACTGCAGTTGTGCACAATTAGGTCACTGAATGCTAAAATACAGTGAGTTCCTCTTTGTGAGGCATTCCTGCCACAGAGCTGCAGGTGGCAGGCAGTCACCACCTGTCACCTGGCCATGCCCACAGGCATCGAGAACAGTGTGGTAGTTACAGACGTGCCATCAGGAGTTTCAACTTTGTTTTCTCCGGCGTTCTCTCTAGTATGTTCTGCCAGCCTCATCTGACCTCTAATCCCCAAGGACCCTGACTTAAGTTGTCCTGTGCTTCTGTGTGAGTTACTCAGACAATATCCCAGAAATCAGACCACAGACTACGGCCTCTATCCCATACAAGGAGTGAGCTGCCCCTGCTTAAGAGGCAGATTCCCGCATGCATCACCCAGGGCCCCTCTGCCTGAGGTCTTAGACAGTTTGGCTTCCTTGGAAGTTTTGCTTAGGGTTCTTGGTTTCCAGGGACATCCTCTTAAACGCATGGGAGTTATTTTAGTTAGGAAACACAGATGGACTAGATGAATTAAGCACTAGATTCTTGAGTTGCACCTATACCTAAAAGTGTCACGAGGGAAAGGTGACCCTTGCTTTTCGTCACCTGTGAAGGAAAGCTGCTGGGAGGCAGGAGTCCAGGTGGAGCAGGGAGTGTCAGAAGCACCTGAAGGCTTCCAGGCCCCGCGCCCCGGCCTCTGTTCCAGCATGTGCATGACAGGTGTCGCTCTGGGGCAGCCGAGGGCTCACACTCTTACTATTCAGACATGTTCCTCTCTGGGATGCTTCACTTTACGTAAGAGCACTCCCTCCACTGGTGAGGAAGGGCAAAGGAAGTTGGAGGGGTCATGAGAACGCTCCTCTGCATGGAGGACTGAACCTCGTTCCACAGCATTAGTTCCAACAGCTGTGTGGCTGGCTACCCATGGGCTCTATGTGGACGTCTGTAGGAACTAAGGAATCCCATGGTAGGTCTGCAGCATAATGCAGACAAGCTGCTGCTTCAACCTAGAGCTCTACTGCCGCCTTCTGACGAACGCTGCCACACACAGGACTGGCCCTCACAGCAGAGTAGGAATCCTGCCTCTATCCCCACCCCTCCCCCAAGGGGGGTGACACCTCTCCTCAACTGAGGAGTGCTCCCCGATCCCCACACCTGCTCCCCTTGTGAGCCATCTGCTCTAGGCTGAGGCAGACCCTATGCGGTGGCATGGACCCTCACCCCCTCCTCTAGGAGACAAACAGCTGTGCCCTGGCTGACTCGTGATGAGAGCATCTGTACACACGGCCACGCACTCAAAACTCCTCATGCAGTCATTTCAAAGTATCCCAAACTGGCATCTTTGCTTTGGAGACTTCCTGAGCCAGGACCATTTATAGGCCATCAGTTTTTTATTCCCCGCCTCAATTTTGAATTCAGTGAGATTTTGAGAGTGTTGAAGGGACCCTCCTGCTCTCTTGTGTCCTACAGGGATATCACAACTTAGCTCCTAGAACGCGTCTGCACCACGTCTCCCACTACCTCTGAGCAGAGCCAGGGGGGCAACTCACTGGGGCCCCCAGCGACACAGGCCAGCACCCTACAGCGTCACACAGACCACCCAGGCCTCTGCCGCCTCTGGGTTTATGTAATTTCCACATGAACGATGTAATCAAGAGGATCACTCTTCATGCCAAAGCAACATGTATACTTTTAGATTAAAAAGGGATGATGACTTTATTACTTTATTGTCATACCACTGCTGTCACATAGAGCCCTGGAGTCCTTGGAAGGTGCTGGAACAGACACTTTCACACAGGCAGAACACATCTGAGGAGTGTGTCGAGGACAGCTAGGACAAGTCATGTGGAGCCGTGTGTGGCACAAACAGACATGGGACACCTGGGCAGCCTTGCTCCAGGTGTCTACAAAGCCACTCACGGTAACCTAGGTGTCCCCTAGACAGCAGTCATCTGAGCAAGAGCTGAGTGCTTCCAACAGGACTGTAAATGGTGTTTTTTTCCTAAAAATTTACTGTGTCTAGTGTCATAATAAAAGTGTTTGGTAAAAAAGGACAGATCCAAAACTCTTCCTGCCTTTTATGTTGGAGAGTAGTTTAATATCTACAGTACTGAATACATTTCATTGGCAATGAGAATAGTTGACGAGGACCTTTCAATGTGTGCTGTTTGTTCTTTGTTTCTGAAAGAACAGATGTTGACATTTCTCCATAAAAATTCAGTAAGTAATGAACTGGAGGAAAAATGGCCTCAAACAGGAGTGCTCCTTCAATGTGGCATCCTGCCACGGCTCTGAAGGGCCTCCTTCCCACCTGAAATCTATGCTGATCACTGGAATATGAATGTGTTTCTATCATGAGATGGGTGTGATTAAATGCTTTGATTAGGTATCTTACCTTGGTCTTATAATTTGTTATCTGTTTTCTTCATTGTATGTGTTTATTAATACCAATAAAAACAGATTGTCACACATCTTCCATAAAATGACTGTGAAAGCAATGTCCCTTAGTGTGTACGACGATACACCACCTGCGGCAGACATCTTGGGTAATTACATCATTCTAAGTGCGGTACAGGGCGGCTGAGTTCAAGTCCAACTTGACTGATGTGGGCTCCCATAAAAGCTGTTACCAGTGAAGGCGAAAAAAATAAGAATTTGCTCTACTAAGGGAACAAGAAATGAAGTTACAAAACACTTAAATCACATCAATTCCTTCACAGGCCTTTGTCATGCAAGTGTGTCATTTTAATCTAGTCTCTTCATGGGGCAATGTGATAGCACGTAGTAATCATTCCAATATAAATTCACTTATCACAAACATTTTTAAAGTATTTAAACCACAACATGACCTCAAATATCTTGTGACACCAATCCTTCAAAAAAAAATACCTTCATTTCTTTCCGTCAAGTTTGGCAAGAAGAAGAAATATAAACATGCAAAGGTAAGTGACCCACATGAGGGGGCAATCTGAGCCCCAAACAGCAATTCTTACATCAGAACTGGGACCAGCAGTCTCCAGGGAATTTTTCTATCACGACACTGTGCTGTGTGTGTCAGCAAGCACTTGGCATTGTACATCTGTAAACTCTCACTGAGGTTAAGTACTAGACAAGACTATCTGTTCACCTAAAGTGTTTTAATTAGCAGTCGGATTCTGTAAAAATAAACTCCAATGGAAGATTAATATAAGTCACATAAAAGTGGTCTAATGGAGAAGGCCTACTAATTTAATTTAAATAATGAAGAGCAGAGTGCACAAGGTAGGATATGTCACCTTCAAAATGTAGGAGGGTCTGGGAACTGAATGTACTTCCTATATGGTATAAATAAATGTACATAATCATCTGTCTCTGAAGTTTTAAAGAATTAAAACCAATAAAGTCCAGTGATTAGAAATAGAAAATGCTTTGTCTAAGTCACCTCACGGAATTCAGCCTGGGCCCAAGCTCCCACTGGGTCACTACAGCATTCCACCCTCAGCTCACTGTGTCATTCAACAATTCATTGTCCTCCTCCACCCTGCCCACCACTATCTCCCCCCAACTCTCTCAGCAAGAGTACAAGTATCAGCCAGAAAGTGAACCAGTATATGAGGCAAGAAAAATTCAATTAAAAAAAAAAACCCTTATAAGAACAGGGATGCGGCTCAGTGAGGGATGACTTATCTAGCATGGATGCCCAAGGCCCTGGGGTCTGCTCCCAACACCAACGCACACAAAAATTTAGAGATATCTACATCTATGTTTCTCTCTGTCCATCCATCCATCCGTCATGAAAGGGCCTAAGAACAGAAACCTATCATTTTTAATATTCTTAGGCAGAGCTGCAGATCACCTTCCATTTCATGGTTTTTTGTTTTTTTTTTGGTGGGTCATGGGGCTTGGACTTGGCCTGGGCGCTGTCCCTGAGCTCTTCAGCTTGACAAGACTACAGACATAGTGGGGAGTCAAGTCCCACCTCCCCTTTTCTAGAGGTTAATTGGAGACAAGAGTCTCAGGTCCTTCTGTGCCCAGGCTGGCTTTGAACCTGGATCCTCAGATCTCAGCCTTCTGAGTAGCTACGATGACAGGTGTGAGCCACTGTGCCTGGTATTCCATTTCATTTTCTAGGATGCTAACACTTGAACAAGGCAAGTTAAAAGAAAAAATAATTTCTATAAAATCTGCCTTTTTATGTTTCAGTGAGCTTCTGGCTGGATGCTCAGTGGAGAACTGAGTCTGTCCAAAGGTGAGAGAGACTGAGCTATCTACACAGCCACCTGAAGCCAGCCACAGCCCACATGTGCTCACCCTGTGACTCTATCCCATGGAGGGGCAGTCTATGTTCACACTGTCACTAGGTTCAGAGTGGTGAGCCAGGGAGTGCTTTGGACATCCCACCAGACACTTGAGTCCCTAGTCCTCACAAGCTGCAAGGCTCCGTCTTCTTCAAGGAGCAAGCATCTGAAGCCTCCGGGTTCCCTGGCCGAGGGGGAACCATGGCAGAGGCCATGCCAAAATGCTACCTCTGCCCCAACAGCTGAAAGGGGGCCCTGTTCAGTCTTTGCCTCACTAACCAGGTCCAATAAGGGTCAAGATTATACTAGAAAAACAGAACCTCTACCGTGAGAGAACCGCTACCATGAGAAAAACAATCACCAGACTCAACACAGTAAGGAATTTTAAAAATAAGCTCTATGAACATCGTCACTAAAATTAGGAAACCCAAACTACTTCTGAACAACGACAACAAGCCTTGTTCCTGTATTCTGTGGCCATTCTGTGCTGTCTCTGGCAATGGCAGGAGGCTGGGCAAGGCCATCTGGATGGCATGTTACCATGGTGGTAGTAACAGCTTCTCTATTGTTCTTATTTCTGGTCAGCTGTGGGGCTTCAACTTGGCCTGGGCACTGTCCCCGAGCCCTTCAGCTCAAGGCTAGCATTCTACCTACCACTTGAGCTACAGCGCCACTTTGCCACTTCCAGGTTTTCTAGAGGTTAATTGTAGATAACAGTCTCACGGACTTTTGTGCCCAGGCTGGCTTTGGATCTTGATCCTCAGATCTCAGCCTCCTGAGTAGCCAGGATAACAGGCTTGAACCACCAGCGCCCGGCTCTACTGTTCTCTTCATGGTGTATTTCAGGGGGTGGTGCGTGGCAGCTCTGACCTGACTCCATAGTCAGGACCCTGAGACATGCCAGAACTCAGAGGAATCAAATTTGGATGCAAGATGAAGAAACCTCTGGCTTCTCTGTACACTCGTGAGCCCTCATCCCTTCTGGTGTGGACACATGGTGAGCAGTGCCAGCCTAGCCAACATGGCATGTCCTGTCAGAAGCAGTGCAGGCTTCCTTTGTTATGAGAAAATACAGTGTGTGGGCTGCAGACAAGACTAGTTCACAACAGGCTGCTTAAACAACAGAACTCCATCAAGACTGAAGGACACATGCACGTTTGCGCATTTGCTGTGTGCATGTACTTATATCCCATGTGTTCACACACACACAAACAGGTATGCTATTTGGCCCCATGTGACAGCCTTCAGACAGGAAGATCTAAAACTCACCTGCACCTATGGGGACACCAATGCTATGCTTCTGAAGTCTATTTTTCACTCACACTGCAAGCTTGGTAGCTAATGGCCTTCAGAGAAACGCCATGGTATCATTATCATTAGTTTACCTCATTCTCAGTTAAGGATGCAGAAGGAGATGAACTTTTGTTAAACCCAAGAGCTGAAGATGCTGCTGTGGAAGCCCGATTTCGTTTCTTCAATGGTTTGCATGCATCAGACAGATTTTTCGTTGCTGTAAAATAATTTTGTTTTATAAAGTAAAGTTTGAAATGTTAAACCCTCATCTTATTTACTGATTTAAATTTCCCCTCAAATAAGACCAAAAGATGGATACTCTGGGTTCCTCTGTCACACTAAGAATGGAATTCTTTGTCCTTGTCACCTGGTTCCCTACACAGTCAAGCCAGGGCCAGGGCGGGTCCTGTCACACACACAGGGCTCCACAGCCCTTGCTGGAATATGCTGAGGCAAATTCCAGATGCATTTGACCCATAAAAAGAAAATTAGCACAAAACTTCTAAAACACTTTGGAAAAAATGCAATAATACCTCTACTATATTTTAAAAAATAATCCTTTTGTATAATCAGGTGCTTAAATTGACTAATTTGAAAAAAAGTGAGCAATCAGCTGATTTCTAAAAACCAACCTAGCACCTCATGCAATAAGGAAACCAGTTCCTCCCGCGATTCATCCCAGCACCCCAAACCCTGCTGCTCGTTCTTCTTAAGCGATACGCCAGCTTGCTCTGCTAAACTATCAGACAGCTCAGTTCAATAAGATACTTTGTGAGAAAGTCAAAGGGTAGGATTCCTCCTTTTATCTTTTATATTCCTCCTTATCTCTGAATAGCTATTTTCCATGTTGTAAGTTAGTCTTTTTGATAGAAACAACCAGTCAGTGTGACTTTTAGCTGCCAGCATAGAACACCAGGATGCTAGAGTCAGGTGGAAGGTACAACTGGTGCCTCAAGTAAGAACCTTGAGCAGTAAAATTTCAAGTTGAAAACAAGTCAACAGGCAGTAATTTTATTTAAATTTGACTGAGACCTGATGGTTACCTATTAAAATGTTTGCTTTTCAATTCCATAAGGCTTTCTTTCCTTGTCCTCGGCTCTAACTTAGTCGTTTCCTTCTCCCTGACCCTTTCCCCTAGGCCTGGCCTGGTCACCCTGTTCATGCACCTGGCTCCAGGGAGGGAGGGAGGGAGGGAGTGAGGGAGTGAGGGAGGAGCCCGACCACACATTACCTGCCTGGCTCTTGAAAGAGGAGGCTGTCTCTACGGCCTTATAAGAGCTTGTTCTGGCTGTTTTGTCCGTGCTCGTCTCTCTCTGTTATTAAGTGGGAGGGGGGAGGGAGAAAAAAATAAGGAAAACAAAAACTTTCTTCTAATGTGAAAATAGTTTCTGAAAATGTTCACAACAAAATTCTGTGATATATCTCCACATGCAAGTGGCCCAGCTGCCTTATCTTAGTATTATTTTCACCCGATGGACTGTTCTTTCTGTATGTGCAGTTCCTGAGAGTTTTGGCTTAAGGTTAACCCTTTACCACCTGAGCCACAGCTCCACTTACAGCATTCTGATTGTAAACTGGAGATAAGAGTCTCACGGACTTTTCCTGCTCTGACTGACTTTGAACTGCAATCCTCAGATCTCAGCCTCTTGAGGAGCTAGACTGATTTCTTTTCCCATCTCTTGCTCTTATCACTGTCAAGAAGGTGGACCAGACAAGATCTTGTCAAGATCTTCTGGCAGTCTCTCAAGATATGTCATGGGTTACATTCCAGATTATCTGAACTTTCCACTGAATCCAAAGCAGGGTAAAAGTCAGAGAAGCCAGTCCTGCTAATAAGTCAATGTCAACGTTACTAGTATGTCTCACTGCACTGAGGATTTCCAATTCTGAAACCCCAGATTTGCCTTACAAACAAAAACCATTAATAAAGCATACTTCACAGGGCTGGGAATGTGGCTTAGTGGTACAGTGCTTGCGTAGCATTCATGAAACCCTGGGTTCGATTCCTCAGTACCACATAAACAGAAGTGGCGCTGTGGCTCAAGTGGTAGAGTCCTGATTAGCCTTGAGCAAAAGAAGTTCAGGGACACTCCCTAGGTCTTGAATTGAAGCCACGGGGCAAGGAGGGGGTGGGGGTGGTGGGGGGAGAAGAGAAGGGAAGAGAAGAGAAGTGGGGAGGGAGAAGAAGGAGGAGAAATTACAGATTAGGAATTATATGCAATGTGGCTGTTTCATAAAAACCATACCAGAAAAGATAGTTTTTTATAGTATACTATTTGCTACATTGTTAATAAAAACATTTCCACTTTTTTTTTTTTTTTTTGGTGCCAGTTCTGGGGCTTGAACTCAGGGTCTGAGCATTGCCCTTGGGGTTTCTCAAGGCTAGAGCTCTACTACTTGAGCCTCAGCACCACTCTCAGCCTATTCTATATGTAGTAGCGAGAAGTAAACCTGGGTCTTCATGTATGCGAGGCCACACTCCTGGCCCTTCTACCTAATTCTTGTGAACTTTAATATTCCAAGTGGTCAAGGTCACATATATTCAGGAATATCGTTTATATAAAAAATTTCAAAACAACCAAGACAATTGCTGATAAAAGGCTGTTTTAACAATCAATAACCAGAAGTGATATTCTGTGTGTGTGTGTGTGTGTGTGTGTGTGTGTGTGTGTGTGTGTACACCCACATGCGTGCCAGAACTGGGACCTGGACACTGTCCCTTAGCTTTATAATTCATGGCTTTTCACAAGTGATATCAACAAGAATCTTTTTCCTAGTATCTCTAAGCTCTGGTGACCCACTGTGGACCTTACCACGCTTAACGATGGTACTATCAGACAAAGAACACCAACTGCTAACGGCAAGTGTCCCAGAATACTTTGTTGGTCAGTCAAATAATGCAAGAGTCTGTTACCTTAAACCACACACGCAGCAGGAAGAATTAACACACACAACCAGATGCCAGTGGCTCACACCTGCAATCAGAGCCTGAGATCTGAGGATTACAGTTTAAAACCAGTCTGGCAAGAAATGTCTCTGAAACTCTGCTCTACAATTAATGAGCAAAGAAAGATGTAAGAAGGCCGGGAGTTTGGCCTAGTGGTAGAGGGCTTGTGTAGCATGCATGAAGACCCAGGTTTGATTCCTAGGTGCCACATACACAGAAAAGGCTGGAAGTGGTGCTGAGGCTCAAGTGGTGGAACAGTAGCAAGCCCAAGGACAGTGCTCAGGCCCTGAGTTCAGTCCCCAGGACTTGGGGGAGGAGGGGGGAGATGAGAAACAGACGTAAGTAAAACTGTGGCTCAAGTAGTAGAGCTGTCGCAGCCTTGGAGCCAGGAATGGTGGCTCACACCTGTAATTCTAGCTACTTACGAGGCTGAGGTTGAGATGTGAGGATAGAGGTTCAAAGCCAGCCCAAACACTAAAGTCCCTGAGATTTTTTTTTTTTTTTTTTTTTTGCCAGTTGTGGGGACTGAACTCAGGACCTGAGCACTGTCCATGGGCTTTCCTGAAGGCTACCACTTTGCCACTTGGACCATAGTGCCACTTCCAGCTTTTCTATGTAAGTGGTACTGAGGACTTGAACTAAGTGCATGCTAGGTAAGCACTCTACCACTAGGCCAAACTCCCGGCTAAAGTTCTTGAGACTCTTATCTCCAAATAACCACTAAGAAAATGACAAGTGGGGCTGAGGCTCAAGAGGTAGGGCCTTGAGCTGAAGAGCTCAGGGACCGTGCCCAGGCCCAGAGTTGAAGCCCCATGACCCCCCCCCACCCCCCCCCACCCAGCTCATAGTTTAGTGGTAGAGTGCTTGCCTTGCATGCACTAAGACCCGGGTTTGATTTCTTGATACCACTTATGTAGAAAAAAAGCAAGAAGTGGCTCACGTGGTAGAGCTCTAACCTTGAGAAAGCCCAAGGCAGTGCTCAGGTCCTGAGTTTAAGTCTCAGGACGAGCAAATAAATGAATTTTATATATAATATATATGGTGCATATATAGCTATACTTCAATAGTACTTGAATACATGAGATTTATTTTCTATTCCTTGAAGTAAAACAAAATAACAAAGGCAAATTAGTGAAAGATAGCATCACGCTATCTTTTAGAATTATTTCTGAATGTAAATTCAAATACAAGGTACAAAGTCTATTTAAATTCTGTTTACAGAAAAGTGAAGCAGAAACCTGAAAAAGGTGAAGTACACGGTGCCTGGAAAAGGTCCACGTTCACTACATGTCTGAACACTACCTGGTAGACACCACACCCATTTCTCTGGTAGCTCCATGCAGATGCCACATGCTGAGGAGAGGCCACAGGCTTAAGGCCTGCACTGCACTTCTATCTGTCCTGTGCTGTCCCATGGTTGTCACATCAGTGCTGCTGACTCTGTCTGACTAGGATTCTCAGTGAGTGAACAAGACCATGATTTTGTTTCCAATGGATTCTGCAGCTACTTTCATTGAAGTATCATAATACATATTTTTTCTTTATTATTTATTTATTTTGCCAGTCCTGGGGCCTGAACTCAGGGCCTGAGCACTGTCCCTGGGCTTTCTCAAGGCTAGCGCTCTACCCCTTGAGCCACAGCACCACTTCTGACTTTTCTATGTATATGATATCGAGGAAACAAACTGGGGTCTTGGTGCATGCTAGGCAAGCACTCCACCACTAGGCCACACTCCTGGTCCCATACTATATATTTCACGTTTCCTCATTATTTGCAAAATGTAAGCCCTACAGACTTTTCCCCCCCAGCATTGGGGATTGAATCTAGGGGCTGTGCAAGCTAGCCAAACTTCTGCTCTTCTACTGAGTTCTACCCTCCTAGCCTACGTTTATCCAACCTAAATGGCAAAGCATTTGGATGCTAATATTTTCAAGCGACCGAGAATGAAGATAAGCGCTTTTCTTTGTATAACATTTAAATTTGTTTTTAATTGCAATTGTAAGGTACAGAGGTAGGTGCTGTACTCTTGGCTATTTTGTGTGATCCCTCGTGAGGAGAGCCACAGGCTCTCAAGGAGAATGCTAACAGCACCTTGGGATGAACCTTCAGAACCTCTGTCTGCCTCTTTTCTGGGTCACAAAAATTACACGCAAGTGTTCTTATGGCGCAGGCAAACCTGAAAGGCAATTACCTTCCGAAGACTGTGCTTGTCTATCCTGAGTCTTTTCCTGGGTGTATCCTCATCAACATCTTCTGGAAGGTCCTCTGTCCTCTTTGTGTGATTTCTTTTTTTTCCATTTACATTACCTTGAAATAGGGAGTGGAGGTGGAAAACACATGAAAAACACTACACTTGCTACTTTCCAGTGCAGCAATACAGCTTCACACTTGCTGTACAAGCAGTACAGATGTGCCCAGCCACTCTGCTCATTTCCAGGCTTATGTTTATTGTATGAAATTTCTTCACAGGGACAAAAGACTCTGTATAATCCAGTTATTATTACAATGGTACTTAGCATGGTTTTACTTTGACATACTATAGCGTTAAGTTCATTAAGTTTAAATGTAGTTGCCGGGAACGGGTCCTGGCCCAGGTCCAGGGGCAGGGCGAGAGTCTTAAACTGAAGAGCTTGGGGACAGCACCCAGGCCCAGACAGAGTTCAAGCACCACGACCAACCCAAAAAAGAAAGAAAAAAATATATAAGAACAGAAGTTATGGAACAGCAAAAAATAGGATCAATCATTGGTTCCAAGAGAGCATTCACAAACCACTTCCATTTTCTTTTTCTTTTTTTGTTGTTTTTCATGGGGCTTTAATATTCTTGTCCCTGAGCTCTTCAGTCCAAGGCTACAACCCTACCCCTTGAGCCACAGTGCCACTTCCAGGTGTCTGGTGGTTAACTGGAGGTAAGAGTCTCATGGACTTTGGTGCTTGGGCTGGCTTTGAACCGCAACCCTCCGATCTCAGCCTCCTGAGTAGCTAGGATTCCAGGCGTGAGCCACCGCGCCCGGCAGCTGCTGGAATTTCAGGTAAACTTCTTTGGGGTTTGAGCTGGGCAGCTCTTTCTACTTTGGACTATTTTGGGGTAGGGTTTTTCACATTTTTGCTATGGGCCAGCTTAAATGGTGATTATACTACTTACATTTCCAAAGAGGTTAGGGTGCTAGGCATGGACTACTACCCCACCTACTGGTCAAGATGGGCTTTTCACTTTTTGCCCAGGTTAGCCTGTCCTGCTGATATCTACCTCTCAAGTACCCAGACCGAAGGCAACGTGCTGGAAGAGCACAACTTAACTGTTTCTCCCCGCCCCCCGCCCCGGTGCATGTCCTGGGGCTTGAACTCAGAACTAAGGGCCTATGTGCTATCCTTGAGCTTTTTTGCTCAAAGCTAGCACTCTATCACTTGAGCTGTGCCTTTTGATGGTTAGTTGGAAATAAGAGGTTCACAGACTTTCCTGCCTGGAATGGCTTTCCAACTATAATCCTAAGATTTCAGTTTCCTGAGTAGCAAGGATTACAGGTGAGAGCCACAGACACCCAGTTCCTTTAACTATTTTAAGAAGCAATATACTTTTCCAGACCACGGGTTCGGGAAGGATGCCAGTTTGCTGTCTTTGGAGACTTTACAACTCCTTTCCTCTCTCCATCCCTCAATAAAGCAGCTTGACCCCTTCCCAAAAACAACAACAACAAAAAGAAGCAATACAACATTTACATCTAAAAAATTAGGGTTTCTGTACGGGATTCCTTGGTTTGCCATAATCCTCTAAACCCACAACAAGGTGTTCAAATAACACTGAACTAGAAAAAATAACATGGAAGGCAAAAGTGTAAATTTTAGATAATTAATTGAACCTGCAATTGTTTTTAAGTACTAATCCTGGCCAGGTGCTGGTGGCTCAAACCTGTAATCTTAGCTGCTCAGGAGGCTGGGATCACAGTGGAAAGCCAGCCAGGAAAGAGGCCTGCTCCGCCTGTACTTGAGGTGCTCAGCAGACGCACCAGATCATCATCATTTGTTTTCCCTCATCAGTTCTGTGCTCCCATTCACTGGGGAGCCTCAGACTCCCCACCACAACATCATTCTTAGTCCTTTCCGAAGGTACACCCTTTTCTGAGATTGTCCTTTCACTCAGGGTGGTGGGGCAAGCCGCCACATGGAAATAAGCAACATGAAGCCACATGGTGGCTCACGCCTGTCATCCTAGCTACTCGGGAGGCCGAGATCTGAGGATCAAGGTTCAAAGCCAGCCCGGGCACTAAAGGACCTGAGACTCTTATTTCCAATTAACCTCTAGAAAATGGGAAATAGGGCTTGGCTCAAGGGTAGGGCGGTAGCCTTGAGCTGAAGAGCTCAGGGACAGCACCCAGGCAGTTCAAACCCCATGATCCACCAAAATAACTAACTAAATAAGTAAAATAAGCAACATGGCCAGGTGCGGTGGCTCACACCTGTAATCCTAGCTACTTAGGACGCTGAGATAATGGTTCAAAGCTTGCCCAGGCATTACAGAATGTGGGACTATTATCTCTAATCAATCACTAGACAAGGGCAAGTAGGGCTATGGCGCAAGGGTAAGTACAGTAGCCTCAATCTAAAGAGCTCAGTGACAGGGCTCAGGCCCAGGGGGGGGGGGGAGAGAGAGAGAGAGAGAGAGAGAGAGAGAGAGAGAGAGAGAGAGAGAGAGAGAGGGAGAGAGGGAGGGAGGGAGGGAGGGAGGGAGGGAGGGAGGGAGAGAGAGAGAGAGGGAGGGAGAGAGGGAGAGGGAGGGAGGGAGAGAGGGAGAGAGGGAGAGAGGGAGAGAGAGAGAGAGGGAGGGAGGGAGAGAGGGAGAGGGAGAGAGGGAGAGAGAGAGAGAGGGAGAGAGGAGAGAGAGAGAGAGAGAGAGAGAGAGAGAGAGAGAGAGAGAGAGAGGGAGAGAGGGAGAGAGGGAGAGAGGGAGAGAGGGAGAGAGGGAGAGAGGGAGGAGGAGAGAGGGAGAGAGGGAGAGAGGGAGGGAGAGAGGGAGGGAGAGAGAGAGAGAGGGAGGGAAAGGGGAAGGGGTGAGAGACAGAGAGAGAAAGAGAAGGAGGAAGAGAGAAGCAAAGAAAGAAGGAAAGAAAGAGTGAAGGAGAGAATAAGCAACATGTATTCCAGACACCAATGCCTCACATCTGTAACCCCAGCTACTCAGGAATATCACAGTTCAGAGCCAGCATGAGTAGGAAAGCCCATGAGTCTCATATCCAACTAAGCACCAAAATGCTAAGAGTACAGCTGTGGCTCAAATGGCAGAACACCAACCTTGAGCAAAAAAAGTAGGCGAACAGCGCCCAAGCCCTGAGTTGAAGCCCCATGACCAGCTCAAAAAAAGAAAAGAAGAAGTAAGACATCTGGCTTCCCAACAGTGGAAGGACAACGGAGCAGTGAGACAGACAGACAACACAGTGCCTCTGTAGTTAGCAGCAGGGCTGCCTAGAGGTGAGGGCTCAAGCCACCACTGTGTGACAGTGGACGTCTTCCTATCTTAGCATCAGTGCCAAATGTGATACCCACAGTCAAATTCAGATTTTTGTTTTTAGGGAAACTGACATGGCTTCAGGAATGCTTGGCTCTTTTTAAAATATACCAACCATTAAAAAGAAATACCTTTGTAGTTTTTGGGGGGTAGGGAGGGCAGTCCTGGGGCTTGAACTCAGGGCCTAGGCACTGTTGCTGAGCTTCTTTTCCTCAAGCCTACCACTCTACCACCTGAACCACAGGGCCACTGCCAGCTTTTTCTGTGTATGTGGTACTGAGCACCTGAACCCATGCTAGGCGAACACTCTACCAATAGGCCAAACTCCTGGCCAGCCTTCCTAGATTTACTGTACTGATCGGGGGTGAGTGCCCTTGCCTTTAAAAGAAAAATCCGTGTATCCTAAGCATCCATGCTATTTTAAATTAGAGGATTTGAACAAAACTCAACATGAACATGAGGTGGTGAAGCGCTTTACAACGCCTGAATCAGGGCCCAGGTGCACAAGCTGCAGCAAGCTCGGGAGTGCTCCCAAGGGAGGTGGCTCAGGCAGGCGCTCACCGTCCATTCCTCTGGGTCTTCAAAGTCTTAGGCCACTCCAGACACCAACAACCACTCTTGAAAGACACAGGGGCTGCTGTTGCTATTTCTTAGGTTTTCTTTTCTTTTCTGCTCATTCTAGGGCTTAACCTCAGGGCCTGAAACTCCTCAAGGCTAGAGCTCTACCTCTTTAGCACCAGCACCACTTTTGGCTTTTTTCTAAGTATGTGGTACGGAGGAGGAATCAAACCCAGGGCTTCGTGCATGCTAGGCAAGCATTCTACGTCTAGGCCACACTCCCGGCCCTTAGGTTTTATTTTCCTTTTAGTGGTGTACTTATTAGGCAGGTACTCTAACACTTGAGTCATGCCCCCAGACCTTTTTGCTCTAATTTTTCAAATAGTCTCTCAAGCTTTTGCCCAGGCTGACCTAGACCACAACCTTCCTAATCACTGCCTCTTGAGTAGCTGGGATCGCAGGCACAAGCCACTATACCAGCACTTAGGGTATATTTTTAATACCTATTTTTACATTAAAATGGCAATTTTCCACAAGTGGTTTGGTCAAGCCCACAGCGATCACAAACCTAATCACTATGCTTTCTAAGTCCTACAGCATTGTGTCTCTCACCTTGACATTGCCCAAAGCTAAGTAGCACTTCTAGATAGATAGATCTATATACATATTTTTTTTTTTTGCCAGTCCTGGGCTTAAACTCAGGGCTTGAGCACCGTCCTTGGACTTTCTCAAGGCTAGAGCTCTACCACTTGAGCCTCAGCACCACTTCTAGCTTTTCTCTATGTATGTGGAAGCGAGGAATTGAACCCGGGTCTTTGTGCATCTTAGGCAAGCACTCTACCACTAGGCCAAACTCCTGGACAAGTACTTCTATAAACAACGTCTAGATGAACCAAAGGATACCCAATTTAAGATCTACAATTTCTCAAGTAATTAGACCAAACACTGCCATGCCAAACCCAGAGCTTCCTATTTGTGGAGGAGGCACCTTTGTAAGGGCAGAGCAGCAGTGGGTGTGGGTCACAGGCCTGACCTATCCATCTAAGCTTCCATTCTCTTCTACACAACTCCTTCAGCGAGGATGACCAGATACAGACAATACCAATCGCTGGGTATGACCACATGCATTCTGGCAAGTGTCTACCCTCCACACATCCATTGACACATCACAGTTGTGGGTTTACCAGAGTCTTCTTCACACTGAGACGACGGTCACTAGGGCGAACTTGGTATTATAGCGTGCCTTCTGCTTCTCATTGAGCATGTTCCACTGGGATCCAAGCAGCTCTTCAATCTCCTCACCTGCAGCATCTGGGTGCTCCGCAACTACCTTTTAAATGGCAAAAAGTTAAAAAAAATATTAAAAAATCAATATATATTCTACAAAATTAAGAAAAGTGAGGAAAAAAGGGCTGGGTGAGAATACTGAAAGGAATGGATGAGAATCAGACCCTGAGCTCAAGCCACAACAGGCAAAAATAAAAGAAAAGAAAAAAGTGAACTATATCCAGGTACTGGTGGCTCACATCCTCAATCTTAGCTAATTAGGAGGCTGAGACCTGAAGTTCAAGATTCAGAGCCAGCCTTGGCAAGCAAAGTCTGTAAAATTCTTATCTCCAATTACCCAAGAGAAAACCAGAAGTGGATCTGTGGCTCAAAGTGGTCTAGCCTTGAGCAAAATAGCTTAAGGAAAGGCCCAGGCCCTGAGTTCAAGTCCCATGACCAAAACAATCGTCATCATCATCATTATCATCATCATCTTCTTCATCTTGTAACCGTGGGCAGATACAAATTGAGGGAAGGGTAGATGGAAATTGAGGGAAACAAAGGAAGGGGTGACACTGTCCAAAAGAGAAAGGCAAGCATTGCCTGAATTATTAAATGGTCACCTTAATATCTCACATAATACCTTAATAAAATTATATTTATCCATTTATTTTTAAAAATAAACTCACTACTCAAGAGGCTGAGATCTGAGAACCAGTTCAGAGCCAGCACATTCAGGAAAGTCTACGAGACAATGATCACCAATTAAATACCAGAAAATCCGAAGTAGCGCTGTAGCTCAAAGTGGAAGAGCACTACACTAGACTTGCATGAAAAAGCTCAAAAAAACAGTGCCCAGGTCCTGAGTTCAAGCCCCATGACTAAGAAAAATAAAAAAAACAGCTGGGTGTGGCGGCTCACATCTGTTATCCCAGCTACTCAGGAGGCTGAGATCTGAGGATTACAATTCAGAGCCAGTCTGGGGACTTGAACTCAGGGCCTTTTTAATTTTAGTAGCACTGTTCTCAAGGCTAGAACTCTACCACTTTAAGCCACAGTGCCAATTCTGCCTTTTTCTATGTATGTGGTAATGAGGAATCGAACACAGTCTTCATGCATGCTAGGCAAGCACTCTATCACTAGGCCAAACTCCTGGTCACCAGTCTGTAAGAGTCTTATCTCCAATTAACTAGAAAACCAGAAGCGGGGCTGTGGCTCAAGGGGTGAGGATGGTAACCTTGAACTGAAGAGCTCAGAGACAACGCCCAGGCCAAGTTCAAGTCCCATGACCAGCCCCCCTCCCCCCAAAAATAACAAACAAAACAATACTATGGAACTCTTAGGCAAGGACAAGATGGGTGACATTGTCTAAAAGGAATTGTATTCATTACCTAATTTATGGAAGGGTAAGCCCTCTGTACAACACCTTAATAATAATAAAATTATATTTTAAAACAAAAAAGCCACCAACAACAATCTAATGTGGGCCAGGAGTGTGAACTAGTGGTAGAATGCTTGCCTAGCATACATGAAGCCCTGAGTTCAGTCCTTGGTAACACATACACTGAAAAAAGCCAGAAGTGGTAGAGCACTAGCCTTGAGAAAACTCAACACAGTGCCCAGGTCCTTTGTTTAAACCCCAGGACTGGCAAAAAAATAAAAATAAAAAGTTAAAAATTAAAAAAAATTAATTACTATCTTGGCCCTTTTCTTAACTCCCAAGAAGCTCCCCACATTCAGTGGTTCTCAGGGGCCAAGCAATACTCCACCCGCCCCCACCCTGCCAGTCCTGGGCTTGGACTCAGGGCCTGAGCACTGTCCTTGGGTTTTCTCAAAGCTAGAGCTCTACCACTTGAGCCACAGCACCATTTCTGGCTTTTTTCTATGTATGTGGTACTGAGGAATCGAACCCAGGTCTTTGTGCATGCTAGGCAAACACTCTACCACTAAACTCCCAGCCGTGTGTGTATGTGATGGGACTTCAACTCTGGGCCTGGGCACCATCTCTGAGCTCTTCAGCTCAAGGCTATCACCCTACCCCTTGATTCCTTGGTACCACATTCATAGAAACAAGCTGGCAGTGGTGCTGTGGTTCAAGGCGCAAGCCTTATGAAAGCCCAAGGACAGTGCTCAGGGCTGGACGAGGGGGAGAGGGGAAGAGAGGGAGGAAGAGGAGGAGAGGGAGGAGGGGAAGGAAGAGAGGAGAGAGGAGAGAGGAGGGGGGAGGAGGGGGAGGAGGGAATGAGAGGAGAGAGAGGAAGAGAAAGGGGAAGAGGAAGAAGAGAGAAAAGGGGGAAGGGGAGAAGGAGGCAGAAGGAAGGAGAGAGGAAGAATGAAGAAAGGAGGGGGAGGAGAGAGAGGAGGGGGAGGAGGGGGAAAGGAGGGGAAGAAAGGGGGAGGGAAGGGGAAGAAGAAAGTCCCTCTATACTTTTATTAGAAAGTACAGAACTGTCTTCTGGTGGCAGAGGTAAGACGCAGAGGCATCTTGGACTACACAGGAAGACTACCTTGATGACAAAACAAAGCCACATGGTTCTATTTTCGCTTTCACTTATTTTCAGTCTGGGTCTCCCTGGAACGTTTGCCCAGAGCTGGTCTAAGACCACAGTCCTCCAGTTATTAGAAGAGATAAAGTCTTGTTACTTCTTTTTCTTTTTTTTTTTAATCAATCCTGGGGCTAGAGCTCTAACTATTGAACTGCAGCATTCCAGCTTTTTCTGGTATGTGGTACCAAGGAATCAAACCCAGATCTTCATGAATGCTAGGCAAACACTCTGCCACTAGACCAAACTCCCAGCCTCCAGACCTATTTCTAATTGATACCTTTAATCACTAACTGGATTTAGACTTCTGGACAGAAAATTCCCAAGAAAGCAAAATAAAAAGGCTTTTAAGTCCTAGCCTATAACCCATTCACTTCAAGTAAGTTACATGACCCAAAATGGGTAAGTTCAACTTCTCATGATGAAACTGAGCCTTTCCTATGTACCAGCAAATCATGTATCTTATGAAAATAATTAAGAATATATGCATGCTTTAAACACTGACCTACTAGCCTCATGCATGCTAGTCAAACACTCTAACCCCCAAGCCACATTCTCGACCCTTTTTTTTTTTTTTTTTCTTGGTTGGTCATAGATAGGGCTTAAACTCAGGGCCTGCTCATTGTCCCTGAGATCATGTTCCTCAAGGCTAGCACTCTGCCACTTTGAGCCACAGCTCTACTTCCAGTTTTGTGGTAGCTAATTGGAGGTAAGCGTCTCACAGAGTTTGCTTCCTTAGCTGGCTCTCACCCGTGATCCTCAGATTACAGGTGTCAGCGACCAACGCCCAGCCCACGCTCTTTGATGGAGCTAAGTATGGCCCAAGTGGCAGAGCACTAAGCCTTGAGCAAAAGCAGCTCTGGGGCAGCTTCCAGACCTACAGTGCAGGCCCTGGGATTGGCACATGTATCTTTGGAAATACACCTTCCAAAGACGCAGTGCTGCCACAGACGTCCTCAGCTTATACAGGAACCTGCTCCAAACCAGGAGCTCTGGAGCCAGCATCCTGCTAGAGAAAATGCTGCCAGAGCGGACGCCAAGGTAACCCACAGAAACTCACTTCCTACAGCTGCTATCTCTTTAGCCACTTGAGGGGAAGCAGGTAGGAACTCAGAAGTACAAAGACAAGCAAGTGCCTTCGTTTCCAAGAGTCAGAATAGTATTTCCTAACAGAATTTAAATCTAAAATGTACCCATGACGAGTCCCACCAAGTGGAAACAATGGCATCTGAGTACTAACCTCATCCCTGTGCTTCTGACAGAAAACCAGAAACCGGGATGCTGCATCTCCCCTCCTGCTCCGCGGGGCAGAGGGCGTGGCCTTTTTCCTTCCTGGAGGTGAGCCGACTCCTCTTTTGGGGTCAGCCTCTGCCACCTTTTGAGGGGTGCTCTTTTCTGTGCCTGGGTCACCCTCCTGGTTCTCTGCAGAGCTGGATCTTTTGCCTCTTCGCCTCCTCTTCACAGGCACACCTTCGCTCACAGACCTGGGTTCAGCAGCAGCTTCTTCAATGGCCTCTGAGGAATCGGCCACATCTGCCAAAGGCTCTGCAGCAATGCCAGCCTCCTTAGCTACTTGAGGGTTGAGGCGCAGCTGACCCCCCACATAGAGGAAGGTGAATTTGGCTTTCCGCTCTTCTACTGACATGCTTGCAGCTTCTTCTGCCTGGACAATGCCCATTTCCCACTGGGACCTCAATTTCCCTGAAATAGGTTTCAATAGCTAAATAGAAAAAAATAGGGAATTTCATTATACAAACAAAATTTAACTCATTTAGAGGACATTTTTACATCTTCAGATACATTTAGAAATAAAAAAAAAACAAACAATAAATCACCAAAGGAGAGCCAATGAATATGTATATATAGATACACGCCTGCAAGTGTGTATGTATGTATATAGCACAGATTTAAATAAAATATATATTCAGATTAACTACTGCAATCTATGTATATATAAAGATATGTGAGGAGACAACTAACTTCATAAAATCGTAAAATTAGTTAAAAAAAAAAAAAGTAAATTGTCCATACAAATAGTTGTAGCATTGAAAGTATAGCATACTTGGGGCAAAAGTGAAATGGCAGATATACCATTTTAAACAACTATTTTAATTCAACACAAATAGCATAAGTCATAAAAATTAATATTCTAGTCTAAAAATTCACCAAAGAAAAGCTATTACCTTAATTTTCTCAGCTTTTGTGGGAGCCTGCTTGGCACTTTCCTGGCATAATTTTTCAAACTGCCCTTCGCCTTCAAAGGCTACAAGGCTCTTCTCAAATATCCATGCTCTTTCTGGAGCATCACCAAAGAACTGCACATGATATTGGCGGGCACTCTTTTTCTGACCTAATTTTGAAAATAAAATGTTAAAACATAATATTAGAATCCAGGATGAAAGTTGTTTTACTTAAAAAAAAACTGGATTTCATTTCCTTTTTTGTTGGTCATGAGGCTTGAACTCTGGGCCTGGGCCCTGTCCCGGAGCTCTTCAGCTCAAGGAGAGCACTCTACCACATGGAGCCACAGCGCCACGTCCGGTTTTCTGGTGGTGAATTGGAGATAAGAATCTGGCTTTGAACCATGATGCTTAGATCTCAACCTCCTGAGTAGCTATGATTATAGGCGTGAGCCACTGGCTTCCAGCTGAATTTCATTTTTTTTCTTTTTCTTTTTTTTCCCCCAGTCCTGGGCTTGAGCTCAGGGCCTGAGCACTGTTCCTAGGCTTTCTCAAGGCTAGAGCTCTACCACTTGAGCCACAGCACCACTTCCGCCTTTTTTTCCCTTATGTATGTGGCATCAAAGAAGAATCAAACACGGGTCTTCTTGCATGCTAGGTAAGCACTCTACCATTAGGCCAAACTCCTAGCCCAGAATTTCATTTTCTCAATCATAAAATGAATCCTAACTTTGAGCATATGCGCACACACGCACACAGACACACACAAGACACAGAGGAGCGCGGGCGCGTGCACACACACACACACACACACACACACACAGTTCTAGAGTTTGAACTGAGTTCCCAGGTGCTGCCTGAGCTTTTTTGCTCAGCCTCAAGACCCGGAATTACAGGTGTGAGTCCAACTCAAATCCTATAATATATACTTTCCTCTATCAAGCTCTATGCTCAAGAAGGAAATTCACCGACCTAGACTCTTAGAAGACGTGAAGCTAACTAGGAAAGAAATCAACTCAAGGTAAAGTACCCACTACTTGATGAACGTAACTGCAATCCCTCTGTACATCATCCCAACAATAAAAAATTAATTAAAAGAAAAAATAACAAATCAACTCAAGGTACTCCATCTTTTCCCTCTAGAGGTCCTCAAGATGTTACATGCATTAATCAAGAAGCATCATCCTCATCACCTGACTTATGGAATTATAACTGCTTTGGTCACTAGTAATCATGATTTAAAAAAAAAAAAAAAGGCAAGCAAGCCAGGAGCATGGCCTAGTGGCAGAGTGCTTGCCTAGCACGCAAAAGGCCCTGGGTTCAATTCCTTGGTATCATTTACACAGAAAAAGCCACCAACTGGTAGAGCTCTAGCCTTGAACTGAAGAGTTCAGCAACAGCATCCATGCCCAGAGCTCAAGTCCCATGACCAACAAGAAATAGGAAAGGGAAACCCGGCGTGGTGGTTCACACCTGTAATCCTAGCTTTTCAGGAAGCTGATATCTGAGGACTGCAGTTCAAAGCCAGATCGGGCACTAAAGAACATGAGACTCTTACCTCTAAATTAACCACTAGAAAATGGGAAGTGGGGCTGAGGCTCAAGGAGTAGGGAAGTAGCCTTGAGCTGAAGAGCTCAGGGACAGCACCCAGGCCCAGAGTATGCAAGCTGCATGACCCGCCAAAAAAAAAAAAAAAAAAGTGGGGGGCGGGAAATGTTATAAAAGGGCATTCAATATTAAAGGCATGACTGCTATAAAGGGGCAGAAATAGCATGATATCCCAGCCCCACCTACCAAGACTGGCTCCTGGGGTAAGAAAACCCACCAATGCCAAGAGCAACTGGTACCACAACGAAAGCCCTCAAATGTCTGTGGCTCTCACACTCAGCTGCAAGAAGCAGCTACTCCTCAATGCATCCAGAAAGAACCTGAATGATGAAAGAGATAGCTGGCCTCAAAAGCCAAGAGGGTACCATATCCATCTCAGGTTAAATGAAGGTTAGAACACAGCTGAGCCAGTTAAAAGGACAAATTCTCTGTGCCAAGAAGAGAGATCTCCAGCTCCTGTCTCCTTGTATGCAACACTGACTTCAAAAAAAGAAAAGGAAAGGAGACCACCTCCAGCACCTAAGTGTCCAGAAGAAAAACCTCTATATTACTTCTTTCAGAGACTAGTGTAACTGCTAAAGCAAAAGTGGCACCCCAACCCCTCATGCTCTGCGATTCTCAGTGCGGTGCCCTCACACACAGGCAGTAAGTACAAGGACCCAGGACCTCCTGCACAAATTGAGTTCAAAGACACAGAAAGTGCTAAGCAGGGCCTAGTGGCAGCGTGCTTGCCTGGCATGCATGAAGACCTGGGTTTGATTCCTTGGTCCCACATACATAGAAAAAAAAAGCCAAAGTGGTGCTGAGGCTCAAGTGGTAGAGCTCTAGCCTTGAGAAAGTCCAAGGACAGTGCTCAGGCCCTGAGCTCAAGCCCAGGATTGGCAAAAAAAAAAAAAAAGGGGGGGGGAGGAAGAGAGAGAAGAGACAGAGAAGGGGGGGAGAGAACACGCGCACGCTAGGCAGACTTGGCAAAACAGAATAGACTCCCAATGGAGAAGCACATGGGATTTCTAAGAAGAGAACACAGGAAAAGAAATGGCTATCAATTTCTTTTTTTTTTTTTTCTTTTAATACCTCGAATCCTAGCTACTCAGCAGGCTGAGATCTGAGGATTACAGTTCAAAACCAGAGCACAAAAGTCCATGAGACTCTTACTCCAATTAAACACCAGAAAACCAGAAGTGGTGCTATGGCTCAAAGTGGTAGAACACTAGCCTTGAGCTGAAGAGCTAAGAGTTCAAGCCTCAATACTGACCAAAAACAAAACGAAACAACAACAACAACAAAAAAAAACCCTAGACCTAGCAGAAAACTTCAGGAGATTCTTATCTTTGATCAATCAGCAAAAAGCTAAACTCTATGGCATGGTTCAAGTAGTAGAAAAAGATAAAGACTAGTGCTCTGGCCCTCAATTGATTCAAGCCCCAATACTGGCACAGAGAGGAGCGGGGGCACACAAACTGGAGGAAGGGGGTGGGGAGAGGGAAAAGAGGACAAAAACACAAGAAGGAGCATTAATGTTCACGAAGTAATGTACCCACTACCTGACAAATGTAACTATAACCCCTCTACACATTACCCCGACAATAAAACACAATTAAAAAAGGAGGAGGAGGAGGAGGAAGAGGAGGAGAAGAGGAAAAGGAAAGGAAAAGAAAAGAGAGGGCTGGAGTTTGGCCTAAAGGTAGAGTGCTTGCCCAGCATGCACTAAGACCCAGGTTTGATTCCTTGGTATCACATACAAAGATCTAGCCTTGAGAAAGTCCAAGGACAGTGCGCAGGACCTGAATTCAAGACCCAGTGCTGGCAAAGACAAAAAAAAAGATGGCAGGCCAGGAGTTTGTCTACCATGCATGAAGCCCTCTGTTTGATTCCTTGGTACCATCCACACAGAAGAAGCCAGAACTGGAGCTGTGGACCATGTGGTAGAGTGCTAGCCTTGAGCTTCCTAAGAAGGACAGGGGGGTGGGAGGAGGGAAAGTAAGAGAAAACATGGGAAGGAGTAACAATGTTCAAGAAGTAAAGTACCACCAGGCACTGTGGCTCATACCTGTAATCCTAGCTACTCATGAAGCTGAGATCTGAGGGTCTCAGTTTGAAGCCAGCTGGCTCAGGCAATAATGACCTAAAGACCGTGAGATTCTCATCTCCAGCTAATCACTAGAAAACCAGAAATGGTGCTGTAGCTCAAGGGATAGGGAGGTAGCTTTGAGCTGAAGAGCACAGGGACAGCACTCAGGCACAGAGTTCAAGCCCCACCACACAGACACACACACACAGTAATGTACCCACTACTTGATGAATATAACTGCAACCCCTCTGTATATCACCCCAACAATAAAATTAAATTAAAAGATTGGTCCAAGTAAGAGGTAAATACCTTCCTATTTCATTTTATCATATAACTAGTTATCTCAGTGTCATTTATCAGTAAGACTTTCTTCCTGTGCCAATCCCTGACAATGCCTGTCACTGACACTTTACACTACCTATACATCTTCTAGGAAAACCTGGCCTCCTGTGTATTGTGCTCTTGCCTCTCCTTCACAGCTCAGCAGACAAAGTGGCCCTGGCATGCTGAGCCAAGCTGAGCTTCAGTCTCTCCAGATTTGGGGAAGCTTGCTGGGTTAACAACAGCTGATCATGCACACAGAACGGACCATACCAAGACAAGGCTTTCTCAGCCAGAGCTCCAGGAAGCGAGAGATTCCATAAGGACGGTATCTGGAGAAGAACCGAACACAGGGACAAAAGGCCACAGAGTTCCCTGAGGAGCAAAGCACATGGATCATCATGTGGGCATTCTTTCTCCGGGGAGCACTAAGCCCTAAGAATGGTAAAGCCCAGTTGGCAGAACAAAAGAAGTGGCAAACCCATTATCCCAATGGGAAAATATTAACACAGCTTCTCAAAAACAGGAGAAAAGACATGGTGATATACCATGCAGACACCATTTTAGATGGTTGAGAAAGGAGCAACTTGTCACATACACACAAATACATATACTCCTAGACCAGGCTGCGGGTGACACCTACAGGTTCACCCCATCCAAGAGGGACCAGATGCTAGTCATCCAGCTCTTCTCTTCAGTCCAGATGCTTTGAAGCACATTTAGAGCTTCTGCCACACGTTGGGGAGCAATTCCCCTCATTCTGACAAAGCAAAGACATCCAAAGTCTCCCAGGGAGATGGATGAACTCAGGCCAGAGGCTCCCTTCCTGCTGCAAGTCCTAAGGAGCCCATCTATACCCCAGCCCCCAACAGAGGCGCAGCAATCTATAGGACGAGAGGCCAGGCCAGGACACAGGCAGAGCATTTGGTTCCTCATCTTGAACCCAGGCCCTCCCAGTCTGTGACTGTCAGGAGATACTGTTGTATCCTCCTGACGAAGACCTTATTCCTCACAACCACCTGTTCCACAGCCAGACAAAGAGTCCTGGCTAGCCACGAGACATGTGATAGATAGCATTAGGGACTCAGGCCCAAGTGAGAGGAAGCACTGTCCCTGCAAGTGCTCAAGCCTCTAGCTAAAGATCAGGGTGCACACCACCTTCATGCACACAGGTAACAAGGGCCACACAAGGCTGATGGGCCAGACATACTGGGCCCAAATGTCAGTTGAGTCTGGCCATGGCTTTAGATGCTCACACTTCTGGAGGTACATAGGTCAAGTAGCAATGTGCACAGTCCTAATTCTGTACTTCACATTTCATCGTTTGCAAATCAAATCCCAGCATTTTTTTCTTTTTAAATTTTATTGTCTGGGTGATATACAGAGGGGTTACAGTTACATGTGTAAGGTAGTAAATATATTTTTTCTGGTCGGTCATGAGGCTTGGACTCTATCCCTGAGCTCTTCAGGTCAAGGCTACCACCCTACCCCTTAAGCCACAGCACCACTTCTGGTTTTCTGGTGGTTAACTGGAGATAAAGAGTCTTGCGTTCTTTTGTACCTGGCTGGTTTTGAACGGAGATCCTCAGATCTCAGTCTCCCGAGTAGCTAGGATTATAGGTATGAGCCACCATGCCTGGCTACACATTTCTTGTCAAACATTGTTACTCCACACACACATTTTCCTCCCACTTTCCATATGCCCAATCCCCCCAAAATTATATATAGTTTCCAGACTCAAATGTAGTCACTTTAAGACCATCCTGGACTACATATTGAGACCCTACTTAAAAAAGAAAGAGGGGTGAAAACATAGTCTAGTGGTAGAGTGCTCACCCTAGCATGCACAAAGGGTTCGAGTCCTCAGTACCACATACACAGAAAAAGCCAGCAGTGGCACTGTGGCTCAAGTGGCAGAACACTAGCCTTGAGCAAAAAGTATCTAAGGACAGTGCCCAGGCCCTGAGCTCAAGCCTCAGGACTGGAAAATAATAGTAATAATAACAACAGCAGCAACAGCAGCAACAACAATAATAACAATAATAGAATGAAGAAAAGGAAGATGAAAGGAAACATATTCATTTGAAACAGGCTGGCCAGAAAAGTCCATGAGATTCTATATGCAAGGCTAGAGGAGTGCAATGCCAGCCAAGAAAACAAAACTAAGTACAATGCTGAGTTCAAACCCTGATAGTGACAAAAAATTATAGTATACACACACATATACACACACATACACATATGTAAAATTCTCTTGTAAAAACCCCTTGATAAAATTAAATACATGACAGAGGAGGTGAGTTGACGAGGCACATCATTGTATGCCAGTATGGAAATATCACAAAGAAAACCACCCTTACACAACTATATATATGATTAAAAAATCATTAGCTGATCAAAGGCTCTACAATAGATGAGTGAATACCAAAAACATGGTACCAATACACAATGAATTCTATAGCCATTAGAAAAAAAATAATATTAGGGGGCCAGGAGTTTGGTCCAATGGTAGAGTGCACAAAGACCTGGATTTGATTCCTTGGTACCACATACACAGAAAAAAGCCAGAAGTGGTGCTAAGGCTCAAATGGTAGAACTCTAGCCTTGAGAAAGTCCAAGGACAGTGCTCAGGCCCTGAGCCCAAGCCCAGGATTGGCAAAAAAAAAAAAAAAAAAAAAAAAGGAAAGGAAAGAAAAAAGAAAAGAAAAAAATAATATTAGGCTGAGAACAGAGCCTAATGGTAGAAGGCTTACCTAGCATGCACAAAGCCCCAGGTTCAATTCCTTGGTACCACATACAAAGAAAAAGCCAGAAATGATACTGTGGCTCAAGTGGTAGAGCACTAGCCTTGAGCAAAAAGTATCCAAGGACAGTGCCCAGGCCCTGACTTCAAACACAGGACTGGCAAAAGAAGCAGAAGCAGAAAAAAGAGAAGGAGAAGGGGGAAAAATATTATGTTATTTGCAGGGAAATGGACGGACCTAGAACCAATCATGTTAAGTGAGGTAAGACAAGCTCAGAGTGACAACACATTTTCTTTCTTTTCTTTTCTTTTTGGGGTCAGTTGTGGGGACTTGAACTCTGGGCCTCAACATTAACCCTGAGCTCTTCAGCTCAAGGCTATTTCCCTGCCCCTTGAGCTACAGCACCATTCTGGTTTTCTGGTGGTTGACTAGAGAACATTCTCACAGACTTTAGTGTCCAGGCTGGTTTTGAACCACAATCCTCAGATCTCAGCCTCCTCAATAGCTAGGATTACAGGCATGAGTTACAATGCCAAACCATATGTTTTCTCTAATACATGGAATAGATCTGAAATACACTGGGACATGATAAATTATTCAGGGCTCTAGATACCTACACAAGGGGAGGCCAAAGGAGGATACACTTAGCAGAGGAACACAAAGGCACCATGTCTACGAGCATCTCATCATGTAAAATAATATTTACACAATGGACTCCAAGAACTGGAGGTCATTTCCTTTTTTATGGATTATAGGGCTTGAACTCAGGGCCTGGGCACTGTCCCTAAGCTCTTTTGCTCAAGGCTAGTGCCCTACCACTTTGAACCATAGCTCCATTTCCCATTTTCTGGTAGTTAATTGGAGATGAGTCTCATGGAAGCTGGGTGCCAGGATTACAGGCTCATGCTTGTAATCCCAGCTACTCATGAGGCCGAAATCTGACAATCACGGTTCAAAGCCAGCCCAGTCAGAAAAGACGGTGCATCTCTATCTCTAGTTAATCACTAGAAAACCAGAAGTGGTGCAGTGGCTCACAGTGGCAGAGTGGTAACCCTTCAGTGAAAGAGCTCAAGGAAAGACCCAGGCCCTTTGTTCAAGCCCCAGAACCGATAAGGGGGGGGGGGGGACCTCAGGGAATATTTCCTAGACATCTGGCTGTCTATGAACCACATGACCCTCAGATCTCAGCCTCCTGAGTAGCTAGAATTACAGCCAGGAGCCACCAGCACCTAGCTTTTCTTTTTGTCTTGCTTATGCAGGTAAGGGGGCAAAGAATGGGAGGGACAGGGGGCGCACAAATACAGCAGTGGTATTTAGAGATACTACATGAAAATGAACTCTACAACATATAGGTAGGACAGGAAAGAAAAATTGTTGAAAAAGAAAATGCACTCATTGGGGATAGGGTATGACTCAAATGACAGAGCATTTGCCCAGCAAATGTTAAGTCCTGAGTTCAAACACTAGTGCCATAATTTTTTTGGAGTGTAGGGGGGTCACAGGGCTTGAATTCTGAGCCTGGGCACTGTCCCTGAGCTACTCAGCTCAAGGCTACCGCGCTACCCCTGAGCCACGGGCCCCACTTCCCGTTTTCTAGTGATTAATTGGAGATAAGAGTCTCCTTCTTGGGGCTGGGAGTTTGGCCTAGTGGTAGAGTGCTTGCCTAGCATGCACGAGGACCTGGGTTCGATTCCTTGGTACCACATGCATAGAAAAAAGCCAGAAATGGTGCTGAGGCTCAAGTGGTAGAGTTCTAATCTTGAGAAAGTCCAAGGACAGTGCTCAGGCCCTGAGCTCAAGCCCAGGACAGGCAAAAAAAAAAAAGGTCTCCTTTAGAGCCTAGGCTGGCTTAGAACTATGATCCTCAGATCTCAGCATTCTGAGTAGCTAGGATTACAGGTGTGAGCCACAGCACCTGGCAAAAAGTTTTTTTTTTTTCATGTACTCGTTACATGATTTGTTACTGCAACCACTCTGTACATCACCTTTATAACAATCAATCAATACACAAATACATAAAAACCTTTAACTCAGTTCCTATTCTAGCTACTCAGGAGGCTGAGCTCTGATGATCTCAAAAAGCTAACCAGTCTGGGCAGAAAAGTCTGTGAGATATGTAGAATCTATCTCCAATTAATCACCAGAAATGAAGCTGTGGCTTAAGTGGAAGAGAGCTAGTCTTGAGCAAAAACATCACAGTGCCCAGGCCCTGAGTTCAAGCCCCAGGCATGGCAAAAAAAAAAAAAACCAACCCAAAATCTTTAATAACTGAACACCAGTGGCTCATACCTGTAATCCTAGCTACTCAGGAGGCTGAGCTCTGAGGATCACAGTTCAAAGCCAGCCTGGGCAGGGAAAGTCCATGAGACTTTTACCTTACCTCCAATTAACCACCATAAAAACAAAAGTGAGTTGTGGTAGAGTGCTAGGTATAGGATTTGGGCCATGAATTCAAGCCCCATGACAGACCCCACCAGACCCCACGCCACCCCCCCAAAAAACCCTTTAAATACATACATAAATAGCTTGAAAGTAATATAAGGCAAAGATGATTGTTTCTCCTTTAGTATCAATTCAATTAGTTTAAGTGCATATGGCTGTGTCATACCTGAACTAATCACCCATCTTAGGCAAAATTGCAAAGATGGCCATAGCAGGTCCACTTAGGGAAATTAAGAAGTATTAGATAAGAAACATTAGAGGACTGTGAATGTGGCTTAGTGGTAGAGTGCTTGCTTAGCATACATGAAGCCCTGGGTTCGATTCCTCAGTACCATATCCATAGTAAAAGCCAGAAGTGACGCTATGGCTTAAGTGTTGGCCTTGAACTAAAGAAGCTCAGGAGTTCAAGCCCCAAGACTGGCAAAATAAATAAATAAACAGTCTCTCTGTCGGGCATGGTGGCTCACGCCTGTAACCCCAGCTACTCAGGAGGCTGAGATCTGAGGATCGAGGTTCAAAGCCAGCATGGGCACTAAAGGACCTGAGACTCTTATCTCCAATTAACCTCCAGAAAACGAGAGTAGGGTGATAGCCTTGAGCTGAAGCACTCAAGAACACACCCAGGCCTAGTTCAAGCCCCATGACCCACCAAAAAAAAAAAAAAAGAAAGAAACATTAAGAGACAAAAGTAGAAGTGCAAAAACCAATTCATCATAATCAGTAGAAACCTTGGGCTCTACTAGCAGAGATTTGCAATAGAGCAAAATCTTGATACATAAGGCCATATAATGTGAAGCTAATTGAAAGGACCTCTAGGATATTGAAACAAAAGCCATATAATGAATGATTGTTGTCCTTAATGTACTATGTTGTCTCTCATCTCCTTTGCTGTCGCTTGGTTATCTCATATTGGTATAGTATCTCACTTTGTTATCTGATATATTGAATTTATTTGTATTTGGATATTTGAAATTTGATAGGGAAGGGGGGAAAACCAAGACGGGTGGGGGGTGTGGGAAATGGGTACCAAGACATGTGAAAGGGTATCAATGTATGTGAATTAATGCACCTTCTATCTGGCAAATATCATGTAACCCTTTTACTAATTACAATAAAAAAAAAAAGAAGGTAAAAAAAAAATAATAATAAATAAATAAATAAATAAAGTACTACCTTTTAGTTTGGTGTAGTTGTGAAGGAGTGGATCTGCAGACACCATGCAAGGCCACCAGGGGTAACCAGACACTTTGGACCACACTAAATCACCCACACTGTATTTCAACAAGTGGTCTTTGTCTCTGCCAGTGTTAGAACAGGACTCTTTCTTCACTGAAATCTAGAAGTAAAAACAAAAGACAAACATTAACATCCAATAACTACTTCTAAATACAATTTTTCACCTACTTATATGACCAAGAATTCATCAGGCTGAAATGAAAAGGTCAAAGCACACATGATGGTTGAGGGTAACACTCAATAATAAGCGTACTACATGCACAAGACCCTGAGTTCAATCCCAGCACCACAAGAAAATACAAAAGCAAACCTTCCAAGAACATGCTCTCCTTACCTTTTGTTTTGTTTTGTTTTCCAGTCCTGGGGCTTGAACTCAGAGCCTGAGCACTGTCCTTGAGCTTTCTCAAGGCTAGCACTCTACCACTTTAAGCCACAGCACCACTTCTGGCTTTTTCTGTGTATGTGGTTCCGAGGAATCGAACGCAGGGCTTTGTGCATGCTAGGGGAGCACTCTACCACCAGATCTTGCTCCTGATCCTTATCCTACTTTAGATCCTCGCCTCAATGTCACTTCATCACAATTTTTGACCCCTAAAAGGCCCACACAGTATCTAGTTGAGTTTTCAACAATACAAAATGTCTCTCTGGCTGGGTACAGTGGCGCACGTCTGTAATCCTAGCTACTCAGGAGGCTGAGATCTGAGGACCCTGCTTCAAAGCCAGCCCAGGCACCAAAGTCCGTGAGACTCCTCTCCAATGAAACCGGAAGTGGTGCTATGGCTCAAAGGGTAGGGTGGTAGCCTTGAGCTGAAGAGCTCAAGGACAATGCCCAGGCCCAGAGTTCAAGCCCTATAACTAACAAAAAAAACAACAAAAAAAGTTTCACTGTGAACCAATTTTCTTAACTTAGCAGATGGCCTTCAATGGAACCTGAAATCTATACTGGTCCTGGCCCCAGTAAAATATCTGCTATTCAGTCTTTCAAGGCACATGAAGATACCCTGTGCTGAGGCAGGGGCCCCAGCTACCACTCGTGCTCTGAGTGCTAAGAGCTCTATACGTCTCAGTTTCTCCATCTCTGGAACTTAAGCAGCTGTTGAGGCTGAATTCCTCCCCAAAGGCAAATCCTTGTGAGGCCTCTCTGGAGTCTCTTCTCTTTGGAAGCACAGCTCACGCTATCTGAGGCATTTGTGCCAAATCTCCAGGAGGCAATCATCTGCAAGACCGCTGTTTGAGCCTCTGAGTAGATAGTGATGTGGGCAGGGAGGATAAAGGCAACACACCTGCATGGCACAGCTTTGCTCCCACTTCTCAGAGGACACAATGTCAAGTCTCACAGGACCCCCTGGTTTCCACGGACTGTTAAACTTAAGAGTGCCTGAGAGGCAAGGTCTATGAAAGCAGTGCATTTGAAGCTGTCTATCAAGGACATGGAAATTCATGTGCCTGGATTCAGAAATTGGTTTTACCCATTTTTACTACTTTAGAATTTTTTTTGGGTGGGGAGGACAGTCCTGGGTCCTGAACTCAGGGCTTGGCCACTGTCCCTGAGCTTCTTTTGCTCAAGGCTAGCACTCTACTACTTCCAGCTTTTCGTTTCTGTGGTACTGAGAAACGGAACCCAAGGTTTCATGCTAGACAAGCACTCTATCACTACGCCACATTCCAGCCCACAGTCCTGACCTCTTAACCTCCACTGGCCCCTCAAGTGGCAGAGAAGGCAGCTAAAGACCTAAAGCAGGCAACAGCCACACATGGCACTTGTGTAACTTGTGTGACAGGTGGCTGAGGTCTGACTTGTCACAAAGGTTCCAGGTAAGAAGAAAGCCAGCGGCCGCCAGCACCAGGCCATTCCCAGCCCTTTCTAAGTACACATATGAAGGCATCTCACAAGGGTCTGCGCTCACTGTTCTTGTCACACGAGCTGACGGAAACCCTCAGATACCTTTTTTTCTGCAGGACTTGAGATCTTAGACACTAGAGCTGCTTCCACAAGGCCTTGCTCCAGTAAGGAGTCATACTTTATGCTCCTCTTCCTGTTCCTCCTCGCTTTGTTCTCCAATTTTTGTCCATTTTCTTCCAATTGAGACATTTCAGCAGCACTGTCACCACAAATGGAAGATTCAAAGAGAGGCTTCCCATTCATGTACGTTTTGGTAATTTTCAGCTTAATTTCTGGAGAGCCATTTTTGACAGGGGTGGTGTTGGGGGGTGTCCCAATTCCTTTTGCTTCCTGGGATTCAAAACACAATTTGGCATCATGAGCATCAGGCTCTCCGTTGAACACTCGGGATGTAAGATCCTTCAGCTTCTCAGCAGGAATAAAAGGAAGTGCCTCATGGCCATTGAACTTCTGCATGACCCCCTCCTGCAGGCTGTTTGAAAGCTGAGCTCTGCTGAGGAAGACAGAACACTCGTGATTCACGTCACAGTTCTGAGTCTTTCCATTTCCATTGCCAAGGATTTCTGGTGTCTGCTTCATTTTCATGCACTTTGCAACTTTCTGAACAGAAAGGGGACTTTTCTTGATGCTAAATTCCATCCAGCCTAGAAGCTTTGATTCTCAGAACACTACAATAATAAAAAGAAAAACATTGTGTTACACAAGTAGAACAACTACTCTACAAATTGGGAGGGGAGAAGTGATTTTGTTTGTTAAGGCCATTTATGTTTTATATAACGGTAAGTTTCAGGAGGCTGTTCAAATTAATACAGCTGAAAGGACACAAGGAATCATTTGTAAAAGGAAAAGTAGGACAGCCTGTCCAGAGAACCCACAACTTAACCTGTACATTTACAGCAGATGCTGTCCCCCGCCCCAGCACCTGTGCAGGTAAAGGAGCTAATACAGCTGGGCACCGGCCGTTCACATCTGTATTGGGCCACTCAGAAGTCCGACATCAGAAGGATCAAAGGGTGAAGTCAGTCCAGATGGA
The DNA here is from genome assembly GCF_031878675.1 of Megascapheus bottae. Lineage (NCBI taxonomy): Eukaryota > Metazoa > Chordata > Mammalia > Rodentia > Geomyidae > Megascapheus > Megascapheus bottae. The sequence goes on from NC_143521.1 coordinate 59,761,228, forward strand.
AAAGCTCACAAAATTCCACCTCCAATTAACCAGCAAAAAGGAGGGCTAAGGGCCAGGAGTTTGGCCTAGAGGTAGAGTGCTTGCCTAGCATGGGCGAAGACTGGTGTTCCATTCCTCGATGCCACATACATAGAAAAAGGCAGAAGTGGTGCTGTGGTTCAAGTGGTAGAGTTCTAGCCTTGAGAAAGTTCAAGGACAGTGCTCAGAACCTGAGCTCAAGCCTAGGACTGGGGAAAAAAAAAAAAGTGGGGCTGAAGGCGGGCCTCAAGGCGTAAAAGGACAAGCCATGAAACTTACAAGATCCTGGGTTGAAGCCCTGCTAAGCAGTAGCTTGAGCTGAAGAGCTTAGTGCCCAGGCCCAGAGTTCAAGACACATGACCAAAAAAAAAAAGGTGGGTGGGTGGGTGCACCTGGGAATGTGGGAATGTGGCTTACTGGTAGAGGCTTGCCTAGCATGCTTGAGGCCCTAGATTTGATTCTCCAATACCATAAACAGAAAAGGACAGAAGCAGCGCCGTAGCTTAAGTGGCAGAGTGCTAGCCTTGAGCAAAAGAAGCTCAGGGACAGTGCCCAGGCCCTGAGTTAAACACCAAAAATAAAACAAAATAAATTTTAAAAAAGAACCAACAATATATGCAGCAGCTAACACAAGGCGACACACAGGAAAAAGGACAATAGAAAAGAGCTTAAAGCAAAATATATTGGGCGTTGGTGGCTTATACTGTAATCCTAGCAAAAAGGTGAAATCAGAGGATTGTTTGAAGCCAGCTCAGGAAGGCAAGTCCCTGTGGCTCTTTATCAACTTCCACAGAAAGCCCCAAGCGGGGCTGTGGCACAAGTGGTAGAACGTTACCTTTGTTCAGCACAAACGCTCAAGGACAGCACCCAAACCCTAAGTTTGAACCCCAGGAGCACTCACAAACAGAACAGCCAGCTCCTGTAATTCTAGCCTCTCAGGAAGTTGGGATCTAAGGATCAAAGCCAGCCAGGCACAAAAGTGTGTGATACTCCTATCTCTAATAAACCACCAGAAAAGTGGAAGTGAGCTGGGGGTTCAAAGTGGCAGAGCGCTAATCTTTGGCTGAAGAGCTCAAAGACAAGGCTCAGGCCCAGAGTTCAAGCCCCATGACTGACAACAACAACAACAGAAGAAAAAGAAAGAGAAAGAAAACAAAACCCCACAACTCCAGCTTAGTTTCATGTGCCCAGACAATCCTACAATGCCAACATACACAGAGAAATGTTTTGTTTGACCATAACAAAAGGTTTTTTTTTAAGGTATATCAAATTAGCCCTTTTCCAAATTATATGAGGCAAACTATCCTACAGGGAGTACTATAAATTTATTTACAAATAAAAACATAAAATCTTAAGACAGTTTTTTGGTTTGTTTTTTTTTCCAGTCCTGGGGGTTTGGGCATTGTCCTTGAGTTTTCTCAAGGCTAGTACTCTGCCACTTGAGCCACAGCACCACTTCTGGCTTTTTCTGTTTATGTGGTACTGAGGAATCGAACCCAGGAGAGGGCTTTATGCATGCTGGGCATGCACTTTGTTACTAAGCCACATTCCCAGCCCATGGGCATTTTTTTTTTTTCAATTTAAAACTATCTGAAGTAATTAGAAAAGAACCGAAAGCATGAGAAAATGATGGGAGTTTTCAAATAAAAAGAGCAAGACAGGCACGGCAGCTCACCCTGTCATCCTAGCTACCCAGGAAGCTGAGAAGTGAGCATCTGGTTCACAGCCAGCCTGGACACAAAAGTCCATGAGACTCTTATGTGGTTCCAGGGAGTAGGTTGGTAGCCTTGGGCTGAAGAGCTCAGGGACAGAGCCCAGCTCCAGAGTTCAAGCCCTATGACACACACACACACACACACAAAAAGAGAATCTAATGGAAATCATATGCTGGTGCTGGTGGTTCACACCTGTAATCCTGGCTATTCAGCAGGCTATTCAGATCTTAGGAGGGCAGTTCAAAGCTGGCCCAGGGAGGGATGTCTGAGCCTCTAATCTCCTATTAACTACCAGAAAACTGGAAGTAGAGCTGTGGCTCAAAGTGGTAGGGTGCTAGCCTTGAGCAGAAAAGCTCAGGGACAGAGCCCAGACCTGATTAGGTTCAAGCCCTGCAACAGACTACCCCCGCTCCCCCCCCCAAATTCCATAACTAAGAAAAAAATGTATCTACAATCAAATTTTCAATATATATGGTCTTTTTTTGGGGGGGGGGGTCATGGCGCTTGATCTCTGGGCCTGGACACCATCCCTGAGCTCTTCAGCTCAAGGCTACCGCCCCACCTCTTGAGCTACAGCTCCACTTCTGGTTTTCTAGTGATTAACTGGAGGTAATCACTAAATGGGGTGTCTTTGAACCCCAATCCTCAGATCTCAGCCTCCTGAGTAGCTAGGATTACAGGTGTGAGCCAGCACACCTGGCTAATATATATGGTCTTTAATAGCATGCTAGAGATGACAGAAGAAGGGCCAGGAGCATGGTCTAGTGGTAGAGTGCTTGTCTAGCATACATGAAGCTCTGGGTTTGATTCCTCTTTATTATATTATATATACAGAAAAAGCTGGAGATGCTGCTGTGGCTCAAGTGGTAGAGAGCTGGCCTTGAGAAAGCCCAAAGACAGTGCTCAGGTACTGAGTTCAAGCCCCCAGGACTTGCCAAAAAAAAAAAGGCCAGGTGAGGTGGCTCACGCCTGTAATCCTAGCTACTCAGGAAGCTGAGATCTGAGGTTTATGGTTCAAAGCCAGCCTGGGCACTAAAATCAGTGAGACTCTTTATGTACAGTTAACCACCAGAAAACCAGAAGTGGCTCTGTGGCTTGAAGGGTAGTGTGGTAGCCTTGAGCTGAAGGGCTCAGGGACATTGCCCAGGCCCAGTGCTCAATGTAATACTTGGAGTAGAGATTAGAGAGGATGGGGAAAGCAAGGGTTTATCCCCTTAGCCATGTTGTTGGTGAAGATGGGATCTGTTTTTGCTTTTGATGTTTTTCTGGGTTTTTTTTGTTTGTTCATTTATCTGGGGGTGAGGAGGGTAAAAGGGGTCACAGAATTGGAGGGACAAAGGGTAAACAAATACAGCAGTGATACTCAGTAGATACTATGTTGAAAATGAACTATACAACTTGTAGGAGAGGATGACAAGGGAAAAACTGGGACAGAGCAAAGGAAGAAGTCATACTGCCCCAAAAGAAATGTACCTATTACTTGACTTATGAAATAGTAACCCCTCTGTATACCACCTTAATAGTAACAATACTTTTTTGTTGGTGGTGGTCACAGAGCTTGAACTCAGATCATGGGCATTGCCCCTAAGCTTTGGTGTTCAGGGCTAGCACTCTACCACTTTGAGCCACAGCTCCATTTCCAGTTTTCTGATAATTAATTAGAGATAAGAATCTCACCATCTTTCTAATCTGGGCGGGTTCTGAACCATGATCTCAGCTTCTGGAGTAGCTAGACTTGCAGCCATGAGCTACCAGTACCTGGACTAACAATTTAAAAATAAACAAAAAAGAAATAGAAGTATTCACACACACACACACACACACACACACACGTGAGCGAGCGCGCACACACACACGCACACACACACACACGCGAGCTCACGCGTGCGCACCTCCGAGCAGGTTAACTAAAAACCGACACCTGGTGAGTCTTAGCTTTTATTTCCTGCTTGGAGCAGGAAATGATTCTCTTCTATTTTCCCTTATTCTAACCCTGCTAAACACTAAAAACCTTGTCAACACGCACACAGACACACACACACATCCTAGACATGGAGTGTTGAAACTACAGAACACAAAGGATAAAAAAAAAAACTTAAACCATGGGCTGGCTCACGCCTGTCATCCTAGCTACTCAGGAGGCTGAGATCTGAGGATCGAGGTTCAGAGCCAGCCTGGGCACTAAAGTCCAATCAACCACTAGAACGCTGGAAATGGGGCTATGGCTCAAGGGGTAGGATGGTAGTTGAGCTGGAGAGCTCAAGGACAGTGCCTAGGCCCAGAGTTCAAGCGCCATGACAGGGCGGGGGGGGGGGGGGGGGGGGGGGGGCGGGATCTTAAAACCTAACGAGCAGCCAGGTACAGTTGCCTGTAATCCTACTTGAGATCTAAGGATTGTGGGTCAAAGTCAGCCCGGCAGGAGAGCCCCTGAGACTTTATTTCCAATTAACCACCAGAAAACTGGAAGTAAACGTGTGGTTAAAGCACTAGCCTTAAGAACAAAAAAAGAAAATCCACATACAGTACTAGTCTAACTTAGAAAAATGTTTTTGGGTTGTGTGCCTGTTGTTTTGTCTTTTTTTGCCAGTACCAGGGCGGGCTTCAGTTCAGTGCCTAGAGCTCTCAGCTTTCTTGCTCACTGCTGGCATGCTACCCTTTGAAGCCTATCTCCAATTCCAAATCTACATATGGGAAGGGTAACAATGAAGCAATGCCTTCCAAGTTTAAAAAAAAATCAATTTCAAATCTACTAAATAAAATACTCAGCCAACCTATCCATCATGTTTTCAGTACAGAACAGTTCATTTTGGCACATAAGGTCTCAAATATGTTACCACCCACACACAATAAGATAACTACCAGAAGGTGTATTACTAAACATGAAGGTAAATCATGGAAGGCATTAGCTCCTAGGAACAGACTCCATTTCAGAAAATGGGAATATCTGTGTACAAGCAAAGCGAGTCCAGTCCACAGCCTAGAGAAGGGTTAAGAGAAAAGGCAGAAATGACAGATTCAGTATGATTGGCCATCTCAAAAGGCTCCTTTGATGGTTCAAGAAATAAAACTATGAGATGAATTAGTATAAGGCATATTAAGCAAACAAAATTACTACGAGGAGCTGGGCACGGTGGCTCACACCTGTATCCTAGCTACTCAGAAAGCTGAGACATGAAGACCAAGGCTCAAAGCCAGCCTCGATACAAAAGGATCTGAGACTTATCTCCAATTAACCTCTAGAAAGTGGAGGCCGGGAGTTTGGCCAAGTGGTAGAGTGCTTGCCTAGCATGCACAAAGACCTGGGTTTGACTCCTCAGTACCACATACATAGAAAAAAAGCTGGAAGTGGTGCTGAGGCTCAAGTGGTAGAGCTCTAGCCTTGAGAAAGGCCAAGGACTTTGCTCAGGTCCTGAGTTCAAGCCCCAGGACTTGGTGGGGGGGAGGGAGGGAGGAGGGAGATACTGAGTTGGGCACATGGCTCAAGTAGAAAAATATCTACCTACCAAGCATGAGGCCCTGACCTCAAATTCCAGTTTCACAACCTCCTCCTCATCAGCTACCATCCCCACTATCAGGTAAGAGCTGAACAAAATAATAATTTATAAACATTCATTTAAAACCAAAATTGCAAGTAACTGTGACCAAGAAAGAAGCACTGTTCCCATAAACTGACTTACAGAACTGTAACGCCTTGTACAACTTTAAAAAATAACAATGAAATAAATAAAAATAAGCTGGGCTCTGAAGGCTCACATCTTTAATCTTAGCTAATCAGGAGGCTGTGCTCTTAAGACTGAAGTTCAAAGCCAGCCCACCCAGTAAAGTCTATGAGACTTTTTTTTGTTTTGGGGGGGGCTAGCCCTGGGGCTTGGGGCCTGGATACTGTCCCTGAGATTTTTTTGCTCAAGGGTAGCACTTGAGCTTCTACCACTTCTGTTTATGTGGTACTGATGAATCGAACCCTGGGCTTAGTTCATCCTAGGCAGCACTCTACCACTAAACCATATTCCTAGCCCAACTCTGTGAGAGACTCTTTTATCTCCACAACACTAAAGGGAAGGGGGGAGGGGAAGCAGAGAAGCAGGCCGGGAGTTTGGTCTGGTGGTAGAGAGCTTGCCTAGCATGCAGGAAGACCCAGGTTTGATTCCTCGGTACTACATACATAAAAGAAAGCCAGAAGTAGTGCATGACTCAAGTGAGAGAGCACTAGCCTTGAGCACAAGAAGCTGAAGGACAGCATTTAGACCCTGAGTTCAAGCCTCCAAAATATTTATCAAAGTAGCAATAATGACCAGGGTCTCCTCCAAAAGAAAGTAGAGAAAGTACAAACTTTCTCTAGTGATACACCCCTCAGCACAGTCCTGGGGAAAACACCAGACTCCTCAGTGATTTAGCTCACAAAGTCACTGAAATCCCTGGGCACTTGAGAACACCCTACTATCTGATAAATACACTAGTCTAGACTTCAAAAGTCAACGTTGGACACACAACATTACTAATATTTGTTTCAAAGAAGTTGTAAGGAGTTGAGCTCCCCCACACCACCGTGGGAATTTGGGCCTGGACACTGTCCCTGAGCTCTTCAGCTCAAGGCTAGCTAGTGCTCTACCACTAGAGCCACAGCACCACTTCCTGCTTTCTAGAGGTTCATTGAAGATAAGAGTCTCACAGTCTTCAGTGCCTGGGCTGGCTTTGAACCTGGATCCTCAGATCTCAGCCTCCTGAGTAGCTAGGATTACAGGTGTGAGCCACCGCAATCAGCCAACTTTTTTTTTTGGGGGGGGGGGGCAGTCCTGGGGCTTGATCTTAGGGTCTGGGCACTAAGGGTCCTTGGACACTTTTTGCTCAAGGCCAACGTTCTACCACTTGAGCCACAGAACCACTTCTGGCCTTTTCTGTGTACATGATACTAAGGAACCGAACTCAGGGCTTCATGCATGCTAAGAGAGCACTCTATCACTAGGCCACACTCCAGGCCCCCAACCATTATTATTATTATTATTAATGTCAGTACTGGGGTTTGAATTCAGGACTTCACACTCTTGGCATGCTTCTTCACTGCTGACACTCCACTATTTGAGCCAGGCTGCCAGTCTAGACTCACCACACCCAACCTCAGAATTCTGAAACTTAATAAAACCATTATTACAGCCAAAAAAAATTTTTTTGTTACTAATAAGCCAGGTGAGGGCCGGGAGTTTGGCCTAGCAGTAAAGTGCTTGCCTACCATGCACGAAGACCCGGGTTCGATTCCTTGGCACCACATACATAGAAAAAAAAAAAGCCAGAAGTGGTGCTGAAGCTCAAGTGGTAGAGCTCTAGCCTTGAGAAAGTCCAAGGACAGTGCTCAGGCCCTGAGCTCAAGCCCAGAACTGGCAAAAAAAAAAAAAAAAGCTATAACTCTAGCTACTTAGGAGGCTATGGTCTAAGATTTGCAATTCAAAGCCAGATTGTGCAGACAGACCCTAGAGGATCCTGTCTCCAATTAAGCAGCAAAAAGCCAGAAGGGAAGTATGGATCAAGTAGTGGGGTGTCAGTAATGAGAAAGGCTGAGAAAGAACTCAAGACTTACAGTTCAAACCCCAATACCCAGTTTAAAATTTACAAAAAAAAAAAACAAAAACAAAAAACTCCGCAATTCACTTTTACAATACAGATAAACTAACAAAACAGGCTCGAGGCTTTCATGCCTATAGTCTAGCTCCTCAGGAGGCTGAGATCTAAGGATCAACATTCAAAGCCAACCTAGTCAGGAGAATCCACAAGACTTATATACAATTAACCACCAAAAACCTGGAAGTAGAGCTGAGTCTCAAATGGCAGAACACTAACTGAGCAAACAAGTTCAAGGGCAGTGTCCAGGTGCTGAAGTTCAAGCTTCAAGACTAACTAAATTAAAAAAAAAAATTAGTAACAATTTTTTTTTTTTTGGTGAGGGCTAAGGACGGTGGTGGAGATCAAACCTGAACCCCTGTGAGTGCTAGTTCTATTACTGAGTAGTGTTGCAACTCCTAGTTTTCCCAAATAAAAGTGGGGTCGAGTCATATCTCCAATGACCAGACCTGATTGCACATAAGCCTAACATACTCTATCAACCAATACCAACAGCCACCTCCTCCTGTTCTTTTCTGCAGAAGCGGCTGCTTTGTTTTGTGATTTCCCACGTTCTGAGTTCTGCCAATGACAAGTGTGTATAGTTTATCATCTTCCCCAGGCTATTTCCTATAAATTGGTTGTAAATCATGGAAGTCTTGTCAGATTCAGGGTGAACTTTTTTCAAGATCAAGTCACGGGTTTTCAATGATAGGATCCTTTGCATACTGTTTGTTTTTTTTTTGTCCCCTCACAGATCCCTAAAATCCAAGGGACAAAAGACAACAGGTTCTGCTCTCAGTGCCACAAAGATGGCAGGAATGTGACTTAGTAGTAGAGTGCTCGCTTAACATGCATGAAGCCCTGGATTTGATTCCTCAGTACCACATAAAAAACCCAGAAGTGTTGCTGTGGTTCAAGTGATAAGAGTACTAGCCTTTAAGCAAAAGAAGCGCCAGGACATTACCCAGACACTGAGTTCAAGCCCAGGACTGACCAAAATAATAATAATAATAATAATTTGACGAGGTTTTTTTTTTTGGGGGGGGGGAGTCAGTCCTGGGTCTTTGTGCATGCTAGGCAAGCACTCTACCACGAGGCCAAACTCCTAGCCCAGTATGAAGCTTTTTTTTTTTGTTTTTTTGGTTGTTTTTTTTTTTTGCCAGTCCTAGGCTTGAGCTCAGGGCTTGAGGACTGTCCTTGGATTTTTCTCAAGTCTAGAACTCTTACAACTTGAGCCTCAGCACCACTTCTGGCTTTTTCTAAGTACGTGGTACCAAGGAATCGAACCCGGGTCTTCGTGCATGCTAGGCAAGCACTCTACCACTTGGCCAAACTCCCAGCCCCCAGTATGAAGTTTTGAACTCAGGTGTCCACTTGGTAGATAGGCATTCTATCACTTGAGCCATGTCCCACCCTGTTTTGCTTTATTTTTCAGATAGGTTCTTGTTCCTGCATGAAGTGATCCTTTTATCTACTGTTTTTGAGCAGTTTTGATTACCAATAAACTATCACAACCAACATAGTTATTGATAGGAATTCACTGGCCTCAATCAAACCTCAATCCTCTTAGCCTCCACCTGGGATTACAAATGTGTGCTACCACATCCAGCATGGTTTGTCTTGACTTTTGACTAGCAGACCAAATTGTATACAATCAAGTCTTTCGAAAGCTATACTGCAACTAATATTCAAGTAAAAATGTTTAAAAATCAACACTTAAGTTGGGCACGGTGGCTCATGCCTGTAATCCTAGCTACTCAGGAGGTTGAGATCTGAGAATCGTGGTTCAAAGCCAGTCCAGGCACTAAAGTCTGTGAGACTCATCTCCAATTAATCACCAGAAAACCAGAAGTGATGCTGTGGCTCAAGGGGTAGGACAGACGGTAGCCTTGAACTGAAGAGCTCGGGGACAATGCCCAGGCCCAGAGTTCAAGACCCACGACCCCCAAATTTTTTTTTCTCTCCACGTTTACTGTAAAGGTTCCCCAAGAGGAATAAGCCATATCAAGAGGGTTTGTACCTGTGGCTCATGACTGCAGTCATAAGCATTCATGAAGCTGAAAGCTAAGGATCAAGGTTCGAAGCTAGCCTGGGCAAGAAAAATCCATGAGACAAATCCTCACTTAACCATACACCCACACACCCACGTCTTAAGAGTAGAACAGCAGCTCAAAGTGGTAGATGGCTAGCCTTAAGCATAAAAGACCAAGGGTAATGTCCAGGCCCTAAATTCAAGCCTCAGGTTTGGCACCAAAGGGAGGGGGGGAGGGGTTGTGGAGCGTGCTGGTAGCAGGTTGTCAGAAGCTTATATCTATAATCCTAATTACTCAGGATATTGAGATCTGAGGAGCAAAGTCTGAAGCCAACCCCAGCAGCAAAGTCCATGAGACTTTTATCTCCAATTAACCACAAAAAGACAAAAGTGGACCTCTAGTTCAAGTAATAGCCTGGGGCAAAAAAGCTTGGGGACTGTGTCCAGGCCCTGAGTTCATGCCCCAGGATGGGCACAGGGGAAAAAAAGACAGTCTGTACAGTCACACCTAATCCTCCAGGGCTTTGGTGTCAACTCTCACCCTCCTATTTTACTTTCTCCAGTGATTAAAAAAAAAAAAATCAACAATGTAATGCATACAGAAACACTTGCTCCACATTGTCTATTATTTGTTGCACTTATATGGTTGAAATGTTTCCTGGCTATTTCCATTTAACATTTCAATAAGGCATAATGAGCACAAGAAACTACCCTACCAGGGAAGCCTAGGCTTGCCTCCCCAGTTAAGAGCCAAGTGGTCCAAGCCTGACTTCTCTCCTTTCATACTCAGTTCTTTGAACCTTTTCTGCTCCAACATGATTAAAAAAAAAAAAAAACGTTGGGAGTTTGGCCTAGTGGTAGAGTGTTTTGCCTAGCATGTATAAAGACTCCGGTTCAGCATGTACGAAGTCTCTGGTTCAATTCCTCAGTACATAGAAAAAAAGAAAAGAAAAAGCCGGGTGCTGGTGTCTCACACCTGTAATCCTTGCTACTCAGGAGACTGAGATGAGGATCATTGTTCAAAGCCAGGCCAGAGTCTGTGAGACTCTTATCGCCACCAGAAAACCAGAAGTGGCACAATGGCTAATAGCTCAATAGTAGAGCACTAGCCTTGAGCTAAAGAGCTCAGAGACAGTGGCCAGGCCAAGAGTTCAAGCCCTGTGACCTCCCACCCCCCCCCCCAAAAAAGGCAACTGGGTCAGAGACTAGCACTGAGATAGGTTATTACAATTGGGGACTGGTGACTCACACTTATAATTCTAGCTCCTTGGGAGACTAAGAATGGGACAACTGGGCTGGGAATATGGCAGAGTGCTTGCCAAGCATACATGAAGCCCTGGGTTTGAATCCTCAGTGCCATAGAAACAGAAAAAGCCTGAAGTGGTGCTGAGGCTCAAGTGGTAGAGTGCTAGCCTTGAGCAAAAGCAACTCAGCGACAGTGCTCAGGCCCTGAGTTTAAGCCCCAGGACTGGCCAAAAACACAAAAGAAAAGAAAAAGAATGGGAAGACCAAGATCTGAGGCAGGCCCAGGAGAAGAGTTATGGAGACATCTCAGCCAAGAGCAGACCCAGTACCTGGACCACCCCTCCACGCTTCTGGAAGAGTGGACTGGGAGGGAGGGTCACAGTGCCAGCACAGCCCAGGCAGGTGAGTCTGAGACTCCATCTCCACAAGGGGAAGAGGGACTAGGTTGTACAAACCTGTGGTTCCAGTAACCTGATTTGGGGGTGCAGGCATCAAGAACTTATTCTAAAAACATTAAGCTTGAACTCAGGGCCTGGGTACTGCCCTTGGAATTTCTCAAAGCTAGAGCTCTGCCACTTGAGCTACAGCACCACTTCCAGCTTTTTTTCCCCTTCTATGTATGTGGTACTGAGGAATCGAACCCAGGTCTTCATGCATGCTAGGCAAGCACACTACCACGAGGCCAAACTCCTGGCCCCTCTGTATTTATTTTAAAAGCACATCCATTCACTCATTTTTTGTTTTTTTTGGAGCGGGTACGGGGGCTTGAACTCAGGGCCTGGGCACTGTCCCTGAGCCTCTTTGTGCTCAAGGTTAGTACCACTTGAGCCACAGCACCCCCCTCTGGCGTTTGAGTGGTTAATTGAAGAATCAAGAGTCTCCTGGGGCACTTTCCTGTCCCAACTAGCTTTGAGCCTCAGTCCTCAGATCTCAGCCTCCAGTAGCTAGGATTATAGACATGAGCCACTGGTGACTAGCTCTATTTATGTATGTCCTTACCTTGATGAAGAAAATAACAGTTCATACAATATGCCTGTTATTAGGGTTTTCTAGCCTCTCAGAAGCATTTCCTGGTATGTCTAATTCTACCTACTTTCACATCTTACATTTTATTGTCAAAACTGTAAAAAAGGAAGTAACTAATTAGTCCACATTCTGCCATGTGAGGAAGCCTTGTAAAACTTTACTACTTCTAGGAGAGAACATCTGAACCTCCTTTAATATGCCCACAAGGCCTTCCATTCCTGACTCCAGCTTCCATTCATTTCTACTTGGTTCCTCACATTCAGCAAGCAATGTTGAGATAGCCTTTTATAACTTGGCTGTATTAAAAACCTAAGAAGACTGAGTACTGGGAGCTGGCTCATGTCTGTAATCCTAGCTACTCAGGAGGCTAAGATCTGAGGATCTCCATTCAAAGCAAATTGGGGTGGAAAAGTCCACCAGACTCTTATCTCTAATTAACCTCCAGGAGCCAGGAGTGTGGCCTAGTGGTTAAAGTGCTTGCCTAGCATGGATTTGATTCCTCAGCACCACATACATAGAAAAAAGCTGAAAGTGGTGCTGAGGCTCAAGTGGTAGAGCTCTAGCCTTGAGAAAGTCCAAGGACAGTGCTCAGGCCCTGAGCTCAAACCCAGGACTGGCAAAAAAAAAAAAAAAAAAGAAAGAAAGAAACAAATTTTAAGAACCAACCTAGGAGTCTCTTTTCTCCTTCTCTGTATCTTCACAAACCTTATCTTAGTTTATAAGTTACATATGAGCGTATCACATTTGTGCATAAGAATTGTCCGTTATCCCTTCGAAAGTCACAAAGTTAATTGTCTGGTATTCTTACAATGGCATGTGGACCACTGAAACCAGAGACCAGAAAGTGAGGGATTTTGTTCTCAACAGAACGCAGTAGACAAAAGCTTACACACACTGACCGGAGCAATCCGTTCTAAGTCCTCTCCCTACCAGCGATCAACCCAGACTGGAGGCTGCCGGCTGCTGGCAGCGGAGAACGTGGAAGGGAAGGGAAGGAAATGACTCAAGGCGTGAGCGCTCTCCCTCGCCGGTCGGCAGTTAAGATTTGAACGCTCCCGGCGCCGCATGTCCCGCACACACGCACACAGGGTGCTCCTGTTCGGAGCCCGTGCTGGTCACAGTTAAACGTGTAATAACCCCAGCGCGTCGTAAACACTTGGGGCCATCTGAAAGTTCCCGTCTCCGCTCGCGAAGGGAATGGCTCCCAACGTAGCTTCCGCGACGCCTGCCTGTGTCAGGGAGGCAGGGCCGAGTCCCTCGAGCGCCGTGGGAGCTGGCGGAGGGCTGGCAGGCCGGCTTCTCCACGCCCCGCTGCCTACCGGTTTGGCGGCTGTTTCACCTGGACTGTCACTCTCGTTCGGGGCCGGGAAGGGGGCGAAGAGGAACCGGAGGAAAAGAAAAGGCTCGGCGGCGCCCGCGGCCCCGGGCGACCCCCGCGTCCATGTCCTTTCTACGGGAATCGAGACCCGCAGGTCCGCTCGCCGGGCTGGACGCCGCGCTCCGGCGGGCGGGGCGGGAGCGGCCGCTCCGGGGCCGGGGCTCCGCGCCCGCCGCCCGCGGCGAGCCGGGGCGGCCGGGCGGACCGCGGGCCGGGCCGCCGCGCCTCCACCTGCCCGGCCCGAGCCGCGCGGCCGGCGGGGGCGCGCCGCGCTGACCAACGGCCGCGCCGCGAGTGTCAGCGCCCGGCGCCGCCGCGCACAAAAAGCGCCGCTCGGCGGCCGCCGCCGGCCCGGCCCGGCCGCCCCTCCCACCGCGCCGCCGGGGCCCGGCGCCCCGCGCCGCACAAAGGCCCGGCCGGCCGGCCCGGCGCCGCGGGAACAAAGGCGGCCGCCCGCCGGCCCCGCACAGGTGCAGCCCCGGCCCCGCGGGCCCAACATGGCCGCGCGCCCGCCGCCCCGTTAGCCGCCGCCGGCCCTCCGCGTCCGGCAGGCGCCGCGGGCCGCGGCCTCCCGGCGTCCGGGCCTCGCCGGCGCCGCGGACCGCGCGTCCTCCCCGGGCCTCCCCGCTCCCCGGCGCCCCCCCGAGCGGGCGCCCCGCTCCTCCCGCCGCCCCCTCGGGCCCGCAGGCCTCGCGACCCCGGCCTCCCGGCCTCCCGTCCCCGCCCGGCGGCCCCGGTGACCTGCGCTGCGTCGCATCCTCGGCCGGCGGTCCGGCGGCGGCGGTCCGGCGGCGGGCGCGAGGCCGCGGAGGGCAGGGCGGCGGGAGGAGGCGGAGGGGGCGGCGGCGGCGGCGGCGGCGGCGGCGGCGGGCGCAGCGCGGCCAGGCCGAGGCTCTCCGCGCGCGGCGCCGACCCCGCCCCCGCGCCTCCCGCCCGCCGCCGCCGCCGCCGCCGGGGCCGCCGCCGCCCCCAGAAGCCGCGGGAAAAGAGCGCGCCGCTGATTGGCTGCCGCCTCACGGCGCCCGCGGACCGGGCTTTTCAAATCCGCGCCGGGGCCGCGCGCGCGCGCGGCGGGCGGCGGGCGGCGGGGCGCGCGGGGCGGGCGCCAGGCCCGAGCGCGGGTGGGGGCGGCGGGCGGGCGCGCGCCGGGCGGCCCGCGCTCCTCCGGCTCCCGCTCCTCGCCCGGCGCGCGGGCGGCGGCCAGCTCCGCGACGGCGGCGAGCCCCGGCGCGCTGACGTCACGCGCGCCGCCCCGCCGCCGCGCGCGGCCCCGGCGCCCAGCGTGGACGCGGACGCGGACGCGGGGCCCCGGCCGCGAGCGGACGCGGAGCGCGGGAGGCGGCGGCCACGCCCAGCGGCCGGGCCCTGCGTGCGGGCGGCGGGCGGGCGCCGCGAGCCCCGCCCGCGCGTCAGGACGGGGCCGTCGCCCGGGGAGCTTCCCGCCGAGCGGGACCCCGCCGGCGCCCCACCGCGACCTGCCCGGGTGGCCCGGCCCGGCCCGCCCTCGCTGCCGCCCCGCGAGCTCCACAGGTGTCCGCACTCGAGCTCAGGGCCGCAGGGGGAGCCCGGGGAGCCGAGGCCCGGGCCCTCGGGCTGGGCTGCCGGGGGCAGCGGGAGCTGGACGGCGCTGTCCGCGCCGCCCGAAGTCACCGGCCACCAGGTCTCCCACCGCACAGCCGTGTGCCCGGGCGGGGGGCCCCGGGCCCGGCACTCTACCACTCCCCTCCGCGCTAGCCGTGCCTTCTGACCCGGCCTCCGGTCTCCCTGGACCCCGGGGACGGCCCCCCCTCCTAGGCGCTGGTCTCTAAGGAGAAGAGGGACCCTGCGCGGGGGCAGCGCACATAAAAAGCCAGCCAAGGATGGGCAGAGCCCCAGGCTCGAGGACCGAGACCGCCAGGGCAGGGGGGCGAAGCTAGTCCAGCAGGGTCAGCCGCCGGTGCAGTTCCCACTGCAGTGGAACCGGCCCAAGTCGTCAGGAGGGGCCCACAAGACCTTTCAAGCCGTGTCAATCCAATGCAGTATGGTGAGTTTTGTGCAGGACGCAGGGCTCAGCCATGACCGGAAGAGATGCCCTGCAACCCCATGTTCGGTGCCAGAACTTGACTTAGGCTGCAGAGAGCTCCTGGAGGTGGTCCAGCTGGGTGGTGACCAAACCTCTAGCTGAGGTTGAAGAATAGGCTACCTCTCCTGGCCCTCACCCTTCTGTATGTTTGGGTACATCCCGAAAGCCACCTGCTTCCCCAGTACCTTTCCAGCCCCCCCCTCAGGTGGAATGCCACTACAGCCTGTTTGATTTCACAAAGTTGAAGGCAGACATATTTCCAAAAAAAAAATCTGCATTTAGACTAGTGCAATCAACATGCAAATTTATTCAGAACATGAAAGTGTGTGTTTGGATTTTCCTGAAGGAAGATATTTAAGGCTAGCTGGTCTTTTCATGCCTACTTTGAGCCTTCCTAAGGTCCCCTAAAGTTTCTCTGGTCTGCTGAGCCCATCATCCTCTGACCAGAGTGGGCAAAAAAGGAACGTGCCCACACAGGGCTGCACATGGGAAATCCTTGGGAAAAGGAGGCTTTTATTCTCAGGAGCTTACATAGCTCTTATCTCAGGTCCTGGGCAGCCTTGAGTGAATGCCTCTGTCCTACAAGGAAGCTCTCCCGGCATACAGGAGGTAAGTTCTTGAACAGGGTCCCACGCATGGCAGGCTGACAAGGGCAAGCCCCAGGCAGATCAGAGCCTTTGAGTATAGAAGCTCCAGACTGGACCCTAGTTGAATCATGAGTTGAGCAGGGCACATAGGAACAGTAGCAGCCTGGCAAATGCTTGTTTTGATTCTTTTCAGGGCTTTCATCTGAGCCAGCCGTGGTGGGACAAGCCTGAATCTCAAATGCTTGGAAGCATTTAGCAAAGCTAGCCAAACCCTGTCTCAAAGAATCCAAAAGGTTGCAGCAAGGTTGGTGATATTAGAGGGTTTGCCTAGCTCAAGGGGAGGGGCTTCTTGTTCCTTTCTGGGCCTCCACACTGGATGCTTGCACCCAGTACCTACCTGCTATGCCTACAACTCAGATACAATCTGCTGTCCACTGCTCAATGTGGTCCTGAATGAAAGCCTCTCAGCGTCCCCACTCCTCAGTTTCTTGACTCTCCTTGTAAGAGCTGTTGACAAAAGTAAGGCCCAGGCCCCTTAGCGGAAGAGCTCCTGAGACCCCGCATGGCCTCCCCTCCCCCACCAGGGCTGGGGTCCCCAGGGGCCAGGCTCATTGCTGTTTCCATGGGGATGCATGCACTCTGACCCCAGGCATTCCTCCATCCCAGGCCAGATAAAGAGGGCTTCCAAGTGGAAACGGTGGCGGGCTCAGGCTGCCCCTCCTCCCGCGCCCTAGGTGGCCCCATCTCTGAGGAAGAGAGAGGACCCAGGCAGAGGACAAGAAGGCCTTCTCCCCACCCTGACTGCTCTGCTCTCCCACCAGGCTGGGTTTGCACCATCTCTCAGCCAGGCAGGGGCCTCTTAGATCCTTCGGGGCTAAGCCACTGGAAGCAGCTATCCAGAAAGCTTTGCAAGGCCCTAGAGGCCGACTTCACTGAGTGAAGTCTGCATTGCTCAGAGGAGATGGAAGCTGGTCTCAAGTCTGTTAAGAGGCCCTCCCCTCGAGGTTTTGGCTAAGCAGCCTGAAATGCTGATCCTAGAACAAGCCAGCCGACTAGGTATCATCCCTGGAACCAAACAACTTCCTTCCAGGCCTTAGCGAGGTGAGCGCTTCCTTGCCACCGCCAGGCCCCACACAGCAGTACTGGACCTCTGGAGTGGGACCACTGGTCTTCAAGACCTAGTTCTCCCTCGTGTGGGCTTCATAGTCACCAAACAAAGTTTCTCCTTCACTGTTCTGGAGGCCAAAGCTGGAAACCTAGGTGAATACGGTTGATGTAGCAGGCTCTGAGGGGAACTCCTTCCTTTTCCACTTCCAAGCTTAAGCTTCCTGTGGCTGCCAGCAACCAGGCTTGTGTCAGCACCACTCCACCTCCAGGTCTCTCCAAGTCAGCACACCCTTATCAACCCTGGACCCACCTCAGTGGCCGCATCTCACCCCGGTGATACCTGGAAAGATCCTGTCGCCAACAAGGTCGCATTCACAGGGTTAGGAGGGGAAGGAATCTGTTAGGAGACACAATTCAATCTCTTGTATGAACCGGCTGTTGCTACTCTGTAAACTGGTTACAGCAACGGTGCCATGCCCATTTCCCTTTTCCCTGAACCATCAGGGGAAGCAATGGCTGTCAGGAAGGAGCAGCCCCCTGCAAGAGCACTGACTCTCCTCTGCCTGCCTTCCAGCTGGGGGAAGGAAGGCCTGGTGCCTCCAACACTCAGCCTTCCAGATCACAAGCTGAGGACGCACCAGCAATGAGAGCCCTCGCCGGGCCAGTGGGGTCTAGGGCTGGGCAGGACAGGCAAGCTCAAGAAAGAGAAGCCCATCGCAGAACCTGAGGACGCCTGCTGGAGGGGAGGGACCAGAGAGCCTGCAGGGGTCCATTCAGCCCAGCCTGCTTAGATCCTGCCTCAGTTCAGATCCAGCCCATTGGGTCCACCACATCCCTGGAGTAGGAGCTGCTGGCTCTGAAAGCTTGGGCTTACAGTCTGGGGAGTGGGGGTCGAGGCCCTGGGTACACCCAGAGTTCCAGTCCTCTGGGAAAGGTACAGTAAGCACGCATAAGCATACAAATGTTTCCTGGTCCCTGTGCTGCAAGCCCAGATGCTGTTTGATTTTAAAGCTCTGGGAGCCTCTGCCTCTGAAGAAAAAGAAGGAAGCAGGCAATGGGGGAAGACCTCCCCAGTCTCTGCAGTCTGCCTGGACAGCCCCAGCTTTACAGACCTACCCAGGGCCGGGCTCCAGGCCAGCCATTCAGTAAGGCTTTGTCTAAAGAAACACTTTGTTTGTTTGTTTGTTTATTACTATAAAGTGGCAGGAAATTAAAACACTAGCAGAAATGAAAAAAGTGCTTCCTAAATCCAGATTTTTCCAATTGTGTGTTGCACCACTGCTTTTCTTAACTAGTTTGGCACGTGAGTGGGAGACTGGCCATTCAAATAGACCATCCAGCTTGGGTGCTTGTGCACACAAGCTGGTAAAGGGGGTTGAACCCAGACCTTCAGGCTCTCAACTGGCAAAAATGCTCTACCACTCCCACAACTTGTAGTTTCGCTGTTTAATTAGAGATATGTTTCATAATTTTTCTGTCCCCATTAGCCTTAAAGATCCTCAGATCTCAGCCTTCTGAGTATCTAGGATTATAGGCATGTGCCATTAGTGATGTTTTGTTTATTTGGTGTTTTTGTTTTTTGCCAGTCCTGGGGCTTGAACTCAGGGTCTGGGTACTGTCCTTGGACTTTCTCAAGGCTACAGCTCTACCACTTGAGCCATGGCATTGCTTCTGGCTTTTTTCTATGTATGTGGTACCGAGGAATCAAACCTGGGTCTTAGTGCATGCTAGGCAAGCACTCTACCTCTAGGCCATACTCCCAGCCTTGTTTTCCTTTTGCCAGTCCTGGGACTTGACCTCAGGGTCTGGGCACTGTCCCTGTGCTTCTTTTGTTCAAGGAATAGTTTACTAGCACTTACACCACAGCATAACTTCCTTTTTTTTTTTTTTTTTTTTTTTGCTGTCCTGGGCACTGTCCTCGGACATTTTTTGGCTCAAGGCTAGTACTCTGCCACTTGAGCCAGAGCGCCATCCCTGACTTTTTTTGTATATGTGTTACCGAGAAATGGAACCCAGGGCTTTGTGTGTGCTGGATGAGCATTCTACCACTAGGCCACACTCTCAGGCCCCATCACTTGATTTTTCTGAATAGTTTACTGGAGATAAGAGTTCCATGCCCTGGCACCTGGTGGCTCACACCTGTAATCCTAGCTACTCAGGAGTCCGGAGTCTGAGTCTGAGAATCCTGGTTCAAAGCCAGCCCACACATGAAAGTACATGTGACTCTTATCTCCAGTTAACCACCAGAAAACCAGAAGTAGCAGTATAGCTCAAGTGGTAGATTTCTAGCCTTGAGCTGAAGAGCTTAGGGACAGTGCCTAGGCCCAAAGTTCAAGCCCCATGACCCACAAAAAAAAAAAAAAAGTAAATAAACGAAGGGCAGGAGTGTGGCCTAGTGGTAGAGTTCTTCCCTAGCATGCACTAAGCCCTGGGTTCCATTCCTCGGTACCACATACACAGAAAAAGCCAAAAATGGTGCTGTGATTCAAGTAGTAGAGCACTAGCCTTGAGAAAGTTCAACAGTGCCCAAGCCCTGAGTTCAAGTCCCAGGACTGGCAAAAAATAAAATGAATGTATTAAATAGTCTTGGTGATAATACAGAAGTAAGTATACCAGTTTCCCCTATTAATAACAATTGACATTGCCAGGGTGGTTTTGTGCAGTTACTGGAGCTTGAACTCGGGGTCTCTCCTTTTACTGGGTGTTTGCTGCTTAGGGTTGGCATTCTACCAGTTGCGCTCTCTGCTGGTATACTGAAGATAAGTTTCATGGATTTGTCTCTAGGACTGGCTCCAAACTGTGTTCCTCAGATTTTAGCCTCCTGAATAGATTGGATTATGCGTGCTACCAGCACCAGAGTGACTTCATTAAAACTTTGAAGAGGGGGCTGGGAGTTTGGCCTAGTGGTTAAAGTGCTTGCCTAGCATGCACGAAGACCCGGGTTCGATTCCTTGGTACCACATATAGAAAAAAAAAAAAAAAAGCTGGAAGTGGTGCTGAGGCTCAAGTGGTAGAGCTCTAGCCTTGAGAAAGTCCAAGGACAGTGCTCAGGCCCTGAGCTCAAGCCCAGGACTGGCAAAAACAAACAAACAAAAAAAAAACAAAAAAACTTTGAAGAGACCAGTTGGGCATGGTGGCTCAGGCCTGTAATCCTAGCTACTCAGGAGGCTGAGATCTAAGGATCAAGGTTCAAAGCCAACCCAGGCAGGAAAGTCTGACTTACTTCCAATTAACCACTAGGGAAAAAACAAAACAAAACAAAAAAAAACCAAGTAGCACTGTGGCCCAAAGTGGTAGAGAGAAAGCCTTAAATAAAAGAGCTCGGAGATAGCACTCAGGCTCCACAACAATAACAAAAATAATTGCTGCACTGAAGGTCAGTGAGGCAGCTGGAAAGGCAGGAGAGAGATAGTTTGTGCAGGGCAGCCTAAGCCAGCCCAATGTCCTTGACTAAAAAAATGACCACACATAGCTGAACGCAGTTGGCTCATGCCTGTAATCCTAGCTACTCAGGAATCTGAGATCTGAGGATCAAGGTTGAGAGCCAGCCTGAACGCTAAAAAGTGTGAGACGCTTATCTCCAGTTAATCACTAGAAAAGGGGAAGGGGGGATGTGGCTTGAGGGGTTCAGGATGGTGGCCTTGAGCCGAAGAGCTCAGGGACAGCACCGAGGCCCAGAGTTCAAGTCCCATGACTCACAAAAAAGAAAAGAAAGGAAGGACCACATATGCTTAGGCCTGCGATCCCATCAACTTAACGGAGTAGCATGCCTGACACTGCTGGACTGGCCAGTATGGAGGAGACTCAGCCTTAGTAAAGTCCCTGGTGGTGGCAATGGGGCATCCTGGACTGAAACCTCCTCGTGTCTTGTACCTCACTCGTCAGAACCCCCCAATTTTCGCTGCAGCACTACAATGAACAGTGATTGATACAAGCAGCTTCCTTCTTTGTGCCCGTTCGGAGCGTGAGCTCGGGGCTGGGCACCGTCCTTGGCCGCAGCACCGCTCCCCACCCTGTCTGAGGAATCGCGCCAGGCCTTGCGCTTTCTGCTCGGTCCCTGGACTTCCCGCATCGGAGCCGCGGCGCCACCTGCGGCTTTCTCTGTGGACGTGGTGCCCAGGACTTGAACCCGGGGCTTCGTGCACGCCGGGCCACAGTCCCGGCCCCTCCTCCCGGGACTTGAACTCACGGCCTGGCCGCTGCCCCTGAGCTGCTTCTGCTCCAGGCCGCGTCGGGCTTTTTTCTCCGTGTGTGGGGCGGGGGACGCGCACGCGGGCCCTGGTGCCTGCCGGGCAGGCCTCTACCGCTCAGCCACGCTCCCAGGCCCTGCCCTGAGCTGTCCTCACCGGGCGCGCCTTCGCAACGCAAAGCTAGGGCGGCCACCGCGGTGTCCAGCGGGACCCGCGGGACGCGGGGCCTCGCCGTCCTCCACACGGCCCGCCGTCTCTTCCGGGGCTCCCCAGGGCCGCCGGCTCGCGGGCAGGGCACCCGGTGCACGCCGGGAACGGTAGTCTGCGCGCCAAGGACGGCGCTCCCGGTGCACGCCGGGATCTGTAGTCTGCGCACGGGGCGGCTAGGCGGCGGGGTGCATGCCGGGACCGGTAGTCGGTGGCGCGGGCCCCGCCCCTCACCTGCCGGCCTCGGGCGGCCGCGGGGCCAATGGGAGAGGTGGCCTGTCCGTCCCGCCCCGCCCCGCTCCGCCCCGCGCCTCCGGACGTCTGTGCCGGGACATGGCCGCCGCCAGTGCCGGGTCCTTGAGTTGAGCGCCCGCTGACGTGAGACAACCGCCACGGTCAGCGGTCCAGCTCCAGGCGCTGCCGCGACGGCGACGACAGCCCCGACCGCCGCTGAGGAGCGGGCGAGCGCCGCGGCCCGCGCATGGCGTCCATCCTGCTCAGGAGCTGCCGCGGCCGCGGCCCGGGGCGCTGGCCGCTGCCCGGCGCCGCCGCCGCCGCCGCCGCCCCGTGGGGTAAGCAGGCGGCCTGCCGGGCCCCGGGCCGGCGGGCGGGGTCCTCGAGGTCCCCGGCGCGGGCGGGCGCAGGCGGGGGCCCCGGGCCGCGGCGATCCGGCCCCGCCGGCCCCCGCGGCTCCGCCCGCCCCTCCCTCCCTCCCTCCCTCCCCGGACCCCGCCCTCCCGCTCGCCCGGCCCCGCGGCGGGACGGAGGGCGGACGCTCGCCCCGGGGCCCGGGCGCCCTTTGGCCTCGCGCGGGGCGCGGCCGGGCTGCTGCTGCCGCCGGCGGGGGCAGAGTCTGTCGGCCCGGCCGCGCCGACGGGACGGAGGGGGAGCCCCGGCCGCGGTGCGCTCGAGCCGGGGGCTCGTGGACTTGTGGTTTCTGTCGCGCGCTCGTCCCTTTCCTTTTGCCGGTCCTGGGCTTGAACGTAGTGCCTGGGCACTGCCCCTGAGCTTTTGCTCATTAGCGCTGTCACTAAACCACAGGGCCATTGCCGGCTTTTTATGAAGCCCTGTAAGTTTACTGGAGCTGAGAGGCTCACTGACCCCCCCCCCCCGGGCTAGCTCCCTGGTTTACTTGATTTGGGGGGGGGAGGGGTAGGGAGCCTGAACTCAAGGCCTGGGTACCTGGGCACTCCACTTCTGCTTTGTTATTTTTTGGTTTATTGGAAATGTGAGTCTCAGACTTTGCTGCCTTGGCTGGCTTCTAACTGCCATCTTCAGCTCTCAGCCTTCTGAGTAGTCAGGATTACAGGTGGGAGCCACCATGCCTGGCCTGGCTGCTTCTTTTCTGGGATTCTAATACCCATGCCAGGTGCCCATTAATAATACCCTTAAGCCCACGGAATGAAAGTTCCTTCCCAGCCTGCTGGTTACAGCAGTGAGGGGCCCAGGAGGGCGTTGGTCACTCTAGAAGATGCTGTGATGTGTAGGGGTTACAGGTCAGAACTCGACCCCACTCCCGGGGGCAGAGGGTGTGGCCTCTCCCTGGGGTGCAGCTGTGGAAGGAGCAGGGGCTCAGGTCTCTCCTGGCTTCCCCAGCTTGCTTGCTTCTAACTCCTCTGCCTGCACATTTGTGAGAGATGAGATTAAACTGACAGTAGATCATCTTTCTGATTTTTGTGAGTGTAGCAAATTATCAAAAGAGGGCTAGGCATAAGTGGCCCATGCCTATAATCCAAGCTACACAGGAGGCTAAGATCTCAGGAAAGTCTGTGAGATTCTTTTGTTGTTGTTATTGTTGTCAGTTGGGCTTGAACGCAGGGCCTGGTCACTGTCCTTGTGCTTTCTCAAGGCTAGCCCTCTACCACTTAAGCCACACCACGACTTCCGGCTTTTTCTTGGTATGTGGTACCAAGGAATCGAACCCAGAGCTTTGTGCATGCTACATAAACACTATCACTAGGCCACACTCCTCACCCTTGTGAGACTCTTATCTCCACTAATCACAGAAAAAACTGGAAGTAGTAGTTCAGGAGCTCAAATGATAAAGTGCTAGCCTTGAGCAAAATAATGGAGATCCAGGACAGGGTTCAAACCCCTGGAACCTGCAAAAAAAAAAAAAAGAGTTATGGAAACTCCAAATTTTGTATCCCATAGAAGTGAAGGTGGTCTATGGTAGGAACCAAACTGTTGCTTACAGCACACAAAACTGTTGAGACCCGGGGCCGGGAGTGTGGCCTAGTGGTTAAAGTGCTTGCCAAGCATGCATGAAGACCCGGGTTCGATTCCTCGGTACCACATACATAGAAAAAAGCCGGAAGTGGTGCTGAGGCTCAAGTGGTAGAGCTCTGACCTTGAGAAAGTCCAAGGACAGTGTTCAGGCCCTGAGTTCAAGCCCAGGACTGGCAAAAAAAAAAAAAAAACTGTTGAGACCCATCACCCTGCACGGCTTCCACCCAGGACATCCTCAGCAGTTTTGCAACAGTTCTGTAGGTGTGGGAGAACCTAGCAAGGAAGCTGAGGGGTAAGAACAAAGGCTTCCCTGGGTACCTGCTTTGGGTCCTCCATGTCCTAGACAGGGGCAAGGACTCTGGGGTAGGGAGGAAGTGCTGACCTTCTGTGCCAAGGAGTCAGAAGCTAGAAGTGCTTGGGGGTGCTCCCTGCTCTGTTTTTCTTTCTCTCTTTTTGTGGGTTGTGGGACTTGAACCCTGGGCCTGAGTGTTGTCCTTGAGTTCTACCCCTTGAGCCACATCGCCACTTCCACTTTTCTGGTGATTAATTGGAGATAAGAGTCTCACAAACTTTTTAGTGCCTGGGCTCCTTTGAACTGTGATCCTCAGAACTCAGCCTCCTGAGTAGCTAGGATTACAGGCCTCAGCCATTAAGCCTCAGGTCCTCTGTGTTTCTTTTTTTAAACTTAACTTAAAATGTAACACTTGATACATGTAAGAATGTAGCTAGTATTTTCCTTATGTGACAGGAGTTCATGAACCCAGCTGTCATTTTAACTAGGCTTTCCCAGTGCTGCATGGTTCTTCCCTGTCCACACCTGGGAGTTGCCTCCTATTAATGATGTAGTGACAATCTGTGTCCTTCTCGTCCTTGGTGTCGCTCCCACTGCCTGAGGGGTTGGGGTGAAATGGCATTACCTGCCACCCTGCTGGCTTCTGCACAGGCCAGCCTGACCCCTGCTCCTGCCGGAGTGATGCCTCTACCCGGTCTGCTGCTCCGCACCCTCTCCCAAACCCAGGTGTCCCTGTCTGCAGTACACAACACCTGTGGGTGGAGCAAGTGAGCTGCTAAGTTTATGCTTCTAGGGCCGGGAGTTTGGCCTCGTGTTAGAGTGCTTGCCTAGCATGCACAAAGACCCAGGTTTGATTCCTCAGTGCCATATACATAGAAAAAAGCCAGAAGTGGTGCTGTGGCTCAAGTGGTAGAGCTCTAGTCTTGAGAAAACCCAAAGACAGTGCTCAGGCCCTGAGTCCAAGCCCAGGACTGGTGTGGGGAAGAGGACTGCTGGGGGGTGCTACAGGCTCTTAACGGGATGCCCAGCACATCTAAAGCCCATCTCTTCACTGGGAGACTGGCTGGGCTCTGCACTGAATAACTCAGGGAGGTTTTCCAGAAACTTACATGGAGGGTTTCAACAAGAGAGGTCCCGATTTGCCAAGATTTCCCAAAGTACCTGTTTGAGAGGTATTTGCTTAATTTGTTTTTGTTTTTGTCGTAGGTAGTTTGGGGGACCGTGCTTGCCTCAGCTGTACCAGGACCGTGGGGTTGATAAGCCAAGAGTAAGTAACAGCCTCAGTGGACGAACCTGCACACCTGCCTTCTTGGAGGCACTAGGCATGGATGGGATTCTTGCTTATCAGGAAACAACAGATCTCACTTCTTTGTTCTGTTTGTTTTAAAACCTTTGTATTTTCTTTATTATTATTTGGAAGGTTTAAACAAGTTTATTTTCTCCATTTTGGAGTTAGTTTACTATTTTCTTTTCTTGCCAGTCCTGGGCTTGAGCTCAGGGTCTGAGCACTGTCCTTGGACTTTCTCAAGGCTAGAGCTCTACCACTTGGGCCTCAGCACCACTTCTGGCTTTTTTCTATGTATGTGGTACCAAGGAATCGAACCCGGGCCTTCATGCATGCTAGGCAAGCACTTTAACCACTAGGCCAAACTCCCGGCCCCTAGTTTACTATTTTCTAAGCCATCTTAGACTTATCCATGCCTACCTTTTTTGCTTTCAGGGTTATAGTCACACATATCAGTTAGTCTTCTTTTTTTTTTTTTTTTTTTTTTTGTCAGTCGTGGGCTTGGACTCTGGGCCTGGGCGTTGTTCCTGAGCTCTTTAGCTCTAGGCTGCTGACCTACCCCTTGAGTCACAGCACCACTTATAGTTTTCTAGAGGTTAATTAGAGATAAGAGTCTCAGAACTTTTACTGCCAGGGCTGGCTTTCAATGACTATCCTTAGCTAGGATGATAGGCGTGAGCCACCGTGCCAGGCTGATTAATCTTGGGCAGTGGCGATCCTACCTTACACACGTCAGACATGTGTTCTCCCTCTCCAGGCTGTACGAATCATCTTTGTGTGGTTGCTGACACTGGGGCTTGAACTCATAATCTAGTGCTCTTGCTTGGCTTTTTCTACTCAAGGTTGGTGCTCTACTACTGGAGCCAACCTCTACTTCCTGTTTTCTGCTGGTTATTTGGAGATAAGAGTCTCAGATTTATCTGCTTGAGCTGGCTTTGATCCCATCCTCCTCAGTGGCTAGGATTTAGACATGAGCCACCAGCACCCGACTGTATCTTAATTCTAGTGCAATTGAAATCATAGCCCACTAAAATTTATATACTTAGGATAACCAATCTTTGCCATGCTTACACACCTGCTATTTTGGGTGGCATTACATGTAATTTTATCGGGGGCTTTTTGGCCATGTAGGGCACTGTTGGGCTATTGGGACCTGTCCTTAGGCAGAAAGCAGACCTTTCTGTGGTGCTTTGATTCTTCTGGCACATACATGCTCCTTCAGAACTCTGCCCACTGCCTGACTCTCAGGCCACCTTTGTACGTGATGGAGGTAGCTCTCCTCTCTGACACTCAGTGCTTTTCTCTGATAAAAGTGGTGACAGGGTCCCAGGTGAGGCTGTGCTGCCATTGCCAGTCAGTGAGGGCTTCTGAAAGAAGTAGCTTCCACACTTAAACTTCCCTGGAGGCCCCCTCCATTGCACCCCACCTTGTCTGGAGTCCCCCTCAGAGAGGGTCAGCAGGGACCCAGGCTCTCAGCTCAGAGCACCTCAGCAGAGCTCAGCTTCCTCCTTCCATATCCTCCCTGCTTCCTGTAGGAAGGTAAGGCCAGCACCACTTCCTCTACATGTCTGTACCCTACCTAGCTCTCTTCATCACTGGGGGTTGTAGGCTTGATGCTCAATTAAGCCTGTTAAATTACCTCAACAGAGAAACACTCCGTAGTGATGCTTTCTGAAATGATTTAATTCCCTAAAATGACACCTACCAGTCATACACGAAGACTTGGTAGGTATTAAAGCATACCATCTATTTTAACAAATTTACGTATTGTGTGTGTGTGTGTGTAGGTGTGTGTGTGTATACATCCACATGCATGCACGTGCTCAACAATCCTAGGGTTTGAACTCTGGGCTTGAGTGCTATCCCTGGACTTTTCTTTTTTCGCCAGTCCTGGGCTTGAGCTCAGGGCCTGAGCACTGTCCTTGGACTTTCTCAAGGCTAGAACTCTACTATTTGAGCTTTTTTCTATGTATGTGGTACCGAGGAGTCGAACTGGGGTCTTCGTGCATGCCAGGCAAGCGCTCTACCACGAGGCCACACTCCCGGTCCTCCCTGGGCTTTTCTGCTTGAGGCTAGCACTTTATCACTTGAGCACAGCTCCACTTCTAGACCTTTGGTGTTTAATTGGAGATTGGAATCCCCCAGCTTTGTCTGTCTGGGCTGGCTTTGAATCATGGTCCTCAGAACTCATCCTCCTGAGTAGCCAGGATTATAGCCAGGAACCACTAGCATCCAACCAGAGATTTTGTTTTTTATTTTGGTTGCGCAAAGTAAGAAATCTTGAGTCTTGCAGATAAGTGGTTGTTTAAAGCAGAAGCCACTGGTACTAGTTTTCCAAGTTACTTTACACTTTTAGGTCATCTTTAGGTAGACTAGCCCAGGCCCTGGGCTAAGTACGTAAGAGTGGTTTTTTGGTTTGTTTGTTTTTTGGTTTGTTTTGTTGGTCTGTCATGGGGCTTGAACTCTGGGCCTGGACACTGTCCCTGAGCTGCTTTTGGTCAAGGCTAGCACTCTACCACTTGAGCCCAGCGCCACTTCCAGCTTTTTCTGTTTATGTGGTAGTGAGGAATTGAATGCAGGGCTTCATGCATACTAGGCAAATACTCTACCACTAAGCCACATTCCCAACCCAGGTGGGGTGTTTTTGTTTGTTTGTTTTGTCTGTACTGAAGCTTGAGCTCAGGGCCTGGGTGCTGTTCCTGAGCTTTTCTGCTCAAGACTAGTGCTCTATTACTGGAACCACACGTCCACTTCTGACTTTTTGGAGATTAATTGGTGATAAGAGTCTGCAGACTTTCCGACCTGGACTGGCTTGGAACCGGCATCCTCAGATCTCAACCTCCTGAATTGCTAAGATTGCAAGTGTGAGCGGATAGTGCCTGGCTAGGTGGGGTATTTTTTTGTTTTGTTTGTTTTGTTGTTGTTAGTCTAGGTTGGCTTGAAATTCGGTATGTAATCCAAACAGACCTTGAACTTTCAATCCTCCTGCCTCAACTTCCCAAGTGCTTGAATTAACAGGATGCCCTACTCTGCTTGGCTCGGGAACAGTGATTAAATATCATAATTCGGGCTGAGGATGCAGCTCAGTAGTAAAACACTTGTCTAGCATGTATAAGGTCCTGCTTTACATCCCTAATACCGTACACAGAACAAAACTTACATAATTTTATGAATTTTGAAAATTGCTAAACCTTTCCACCTAGGCTGTTGGCAATGGAAATCTCTCTGACGAGCTTGAAGATGGCTAAGTGTTAAGTCCCAGACCTACCCTGGTACTTCCTGTGCTTGTCTGTAGACCATGTGTTGGTCTGTTTCTGGTTCTTTGTCTTTTGTCTATAAGTTGCCTCTATACCTGCTGACACCCTGCCTTGTGTAAGCTGTGCGCTTCCTTGCCAACTGAAGTTTGAGAAAGTGGGTAATTGAGCCTAATAATGATTGAGTAATAGTTGAGCACTGGTGGCTTATACCTAGACTCCTAGTTACTCACGAGTCTGAGATCTGAGGAATATGGTTCAGAGCCAGCTAGGCAGAAAAGTCCATGAGGCTCTTATCTTCAGTCAACCACCAGAAGAAGCAGGAAGGGGTGCTGTGGCACAGGGGTAGAATGCTAGCCTTGAGCAAGAGGAGTTCAGGGACAGCAGCCAGGCCTAGAGTTCAAGCCCCAGAACTAGGAGGCCAAAACCATTGCGTACTATCTGCTCCAGGTATGGGCACTGCTGCCTGCATTTGAAGGTAAAGACGGCGCCCAGAAGGCAGGAAACGGGAGAGTTGTCTGTCCACTGGCAGTGGATAGAGTAGTGCTGTGAACCTGGGTAGACTCCACCATGTACCCTGTGGCATGGCTCTTGGTGATATTGTGGACTCTGGACAAGGAGCTTCCATGGTGCCTGGAGGCATGGTAGAGTGCACCTCCACCGTGAGTTGGCAAGGGTTTAGAGAGGTCGAAAGCTCCTGTAGATCTGGGGACGATAGACCAGGAAGGACAGGCATGTGTGCATACACTCATGTGCATCCACACAGACACCATGAGCAGAGCACATGCACATATGTACATGCCACTTCACTGTCTCCACTTGTCACACTGGTGTGCTCAGCATCCTCTGGCTTTTAGTGTGTCATCCGTCACCTGCTGTGCAGGGAGTGCAGGACTGTGGGCTGGAATTAAGGGAAGACGGGAGGGTACCTCCAGGAGAGTCCACTGCCACAGCAGAGCTGACCCCAGCAGCATAGCCTCAGCCAGCTGAGTGCTGAGCTGTGACCCTCTTCTGGGCCTTCCCCGGAGTTCCATGTGCTGCCTACCACCTGCTGTGAGCTGAGGCTGTGCATGCCTGCCAGTCCTGCACCCTCACCCCCCGGCCCGCATGTCGTGCCCCTGCCCCGTGAAGCATGGCAGCTCTGGAGCGCCCCATCTCACGCCCCCTGCTTTAATGTCCCTCATCTCCATGGCTGCTTGTGCATGCCATTGCTGTGGGCCAGGTGCTGTCCTGGGTACTTGGCACATATTAACTGTAAGGTCTGCTGAAAGGAAACTCCACGCAGTTCAGGAGAAGAGGGTTTATTGCATGAGGAAAGAGCAGACTCCTGCCACCCAAGATGGAGTCTGGCAAGCAAGAGAGCTTAGGGCGGGAAGTGAGAGATTATATAGGGGGAGGGGTATAGCCACAGCAGATGTGGATGTGATGTCAGAGGATGGGGAAATACCTCAGTGGGGACCTTCCACTGCCCCCAGGCATGCCAGTTGCCAAGGTTACAGGTGCTGGGTGGGGATTTCCAGGGTGCAGTGGGAGAGAGCCAAGGGAAGAAGTCATTTCTTCCAGGCGGACCTAACATTAACATGCATTTACAAGCAGGTCCTGGAGACCACAAGTCAAGTTACTTGGCAGAGGTCACAGTAGCAGGTAATAGAACTGCCCCGGGAGCTCTACCCTCAGCTCTGGAGCTCAGGCCCTCCCAGTGGCGTCTAGCCAGGGCCAGGCAGAGGACAAGGGTGATGAGAGGCAAGAGGAGCGGAGTAGGTTTCGTGTGTGTGCACAGTCTGTATAGACAGACTTCTAGAGTTTGTTGGAACATGGGGCCACCCAGAGGTGAATTTTTGCCCAGGCATCCAAGGGAGACTTCTGCTGTGAAGGAGAGAGAGAGGGATTTTTGGAGCTGTCCTTTACCAGATAGGAAGTCCATTTTGGCCCTGACTCCCTGGGGGATCAGAAGAAGGTCTGGGCTTGAGCCCAGCACTGCGCAGGCTGCAGTGGCTTCCTCACATGGTCGTCTGGGGGATGAGCACGGCTGGAGTCCCAGGCAGCCTGTGGTCCTGGTCCAGTGTGGGCAGAGAAGGGCTGGCGGCTTCCCACTGTGGTCTGCTAGGCCTCGTCTGCTCGCAGCTCTTGCAGAGTGTGTTCTGGCAGAGGAGGCAGCAGGGGAGGGCTACAAAGGCTTGGGGGACCCAGGGATGTGCCCTCGTAGTTCTGAGCAAAGGGCTGTTATTCACATTTGCCTCTGCTCAGTGCTTCCAGCTAGCAAAAATCACCTTCCATGAGAGAGGACCTCGAAAGTGAAGACTCATAGCCAACTGATTCTCCCCAAGTCTCAGAGTAGTGTCACACCTTCCAAGTGATAGGCTCCAGGGGTCGCAAGTGCAGGAATAAAATTTTCTTTTGTTTGTTTGTTTGTTTTTTGCCAGTCCTGGGGCTTGAACTCAGAGCCTGAGCACTGTCCTTAGCTTTTTTTCCCACAAGGCTAGAGCTCTGCCACTGGAGCCTCAGTACCACTTCCAGCTTTTTTCTATGTAGGTGGTACCAAAGAATTGAACCTGGGTCTTCATGCGTGCCAGGCAAGCACTCTACCACTAGGCCAAACTCCCAGGCAGGAATGAAGTTTTTGTTACTGTGTACATGTCTATCCTGTTGCAGTCTCTATGGGGACCTACCAGGCTGGCCTGACTAGGCTATGCGCCGTCCTGGCCTCACATACACCTGAGGAGGCCTCAGGAAGTCGGCAGGCTTGCCTGTGTGGATGAGATCCCATTGGGGGTGTGGTTGGATGGTGGTATTTGGCACTGAGCGGTCATAGAGAGCTCTTGGTTTCTCACTACTGCTTTATTTATTTTGCCAGCTTGTTGCTTGAACGTAGGGCCTGTGCTAGGCTGCCCCTGAGCTTTTCTGCTCAAGGATAGCGCTCTACTACTTTGAACCACCGCACCACTTCTGGTTTTCTAGTGGTTAACTGGAGATAAGAGTCTCATGGACTCTAGTTCCTAGGTTGGCTTTGAATCACTATCCTCATTTCTTAGCCTCCTGAGTAGCTAGGATTACAGGTGTGAGCCACCATGGCTGGATTCTCATTCCTGTTTTTCCTTTTCCCTCTCCAGGAATGTTCCCTCTGGCTGCTATGCACCAGCCCACCCTGTGCACCTTTGCTTCAGGGGTGAGCCCCTCAGCAGCTGGACTTGGAGACCTGAGCGCCTGTGCATGGTGGCCAGGGGGCCGTGGATGCCCACTTCAGTGAGCTTGATTGTCCCAGGACCTCAGCACCTTCCTGTGCGGGGCTGGCACTCATCACCCTGGCGTGGTGATGACTCTGTGGTGGAGAAGTCCCTCAAGTCCTTAAAGGATAAGAACAAGAAGCTGGAGGAGGGTGGCCCAGTGTACAGCCCACCCACCAAGGTGGTGGTAAAGAAATCCCTCGGGCAGAAGGTTCTAGATGAGCTGAAGCACTACTACCACGGCTTCCGCCTGCTCTGGATTGATACCAAGATTGCTGCACGCATGCTCTGGCGCATCCTCAATGGGCACACGCTGACCCGCCGGGAGCGCAGGCAGGTAGGGTGCCTGTGGCCTCCGTCACCTGAGGAGGGCTGCCTTCACCACCACACCGGGGCGCTCCCTGCTGTGCTTGGTAAAGAAAAAGTCAGCAAAACCTGTAACTATTGGACCTCCCCTGGTACGTCCATTCACTCCTAACTCAATCAGGTGGCGGGCCTCTCACCGGCGGAGAGGCCTGTGCTGCACCTGGCACCCTGGCCCCGGGTACCTTCTCTGTGGTGCTATTCCCAGGTCTGTCTGCACAGCCACAACTATGCCGCTCTGAAGTAGTCGCACGTATTGAGGACCCCATACCGAAACAGAAAGCATTTTTCCTATTACTTGTCTCAGTGTCTTGGGCCGGGGCCTGTCTCAATGGTAGGGTTCCTACCTAGCTTTGTGGCAGGGCTGCAGTGCACGTAGGTCTGTTCTTTCATTTTTTTCTTCGTCTCTTTTCAGTCAAAAAAATTTATTTGTTTACTCATACACTGGGGCTTCTTGTTGTCTATACCTTCATTCATTCATTCATTCATTCATTCATTCAATTATTCATTCATTTCACCAGTACTGGGGCTTGAACTCAGGGCCTGGGCACTGTCTCTGAGTTTCTTTTACTCAAGGCTAGCACTCCATTACTTGAGCTACAGTACTGTCTCTGGCTTTTTCTGTATATGGTACTGAGGAATTGAAACCAGGGATTCATGGATGCTAGGCAAGCACTCTATCACTGAGCCACATTCCCAGCCCTTAATATATATTTTTTTGCCAGTCCTCCTGTGACTTGAACTCAGAGTCTGAGCACTGTCCTTGGGCTTTCTCGAGGCTAGAGCTCTACCACTTGAGCTACAGCCACAGCACTACTTCCAGCTTTTTCTCTGTATGTAGTACTGAGGAATTGAACCTGGTCTTTGGCTCTACCACTAGGCCAAACTCTCATCCCTTATACCTATATTTTAACTCAAGAAATTCTAGTCGGGGGGTCCAGGCATATGGCCTAGTGGTAGAGTACTCACTTAGTATGCACAAAGCCCTGGGTTCAATTTTTTGGTACCACATACACAGAAAAAGCCGGAAATGATGCTGTGGTTCAAGTGGCAGAGTTCTAGTCTTGAGTAAAAAATGCCCAAGAGGGGCTGGGAGTTTGGCCTAGTGGTAGAGTGCTTGCCTAGCATCCCCAGGTTCGATTCCTCAGTACCACATACATAGAAAAAAGCCAAAAATGGCTCAAGTGGTAGAGCTC
This sequence comes from Megascapheus bottae, assembly GCF_031878675.1. Classification (NCBI taxonomy): domain Eukaryota; kingdom Metazoa; phylum Chordata; class Mammalia; order Rodentia; family Geomyidae; genus Megascapheus; species Megascapheus bottae. Next base: position 59,794,233 of record NC_143521.1, read on the forward strand.
TAGCCTTGAGAAAGCCCAAGGACAGTGCTCAGGCCCTGAATCCAAGCCCTAGGACTGGCCCAAAAAAAATCTAGCTAAGCACCAGTGGCTTATGAACTCATGCACTCTTCCTTCTGCCACATTGAGCCACAGTACTACTTCTGGTTTTCTGGTGATTAATTAAAGAGTCTCATGGCCTTTTGTGCCTGGATTGGCTTTGAACTGAGATCACCTCCTGGCTTTTTTTTTTTTTTTTTGCCAGTCCTGGGGCTTGAGTTCAGGGCCTGAGCACTGTCCTTGGGCTTTTGAACCCCTTTGCTGCCTCTAGGAGATTCTAGCTGCTCCAGTTAAGTACGGTGGCCTGGTTGGTTCAGGCCACAGCCTCGGCAGCTCCCACCATCTTTTACAGCATGCAGCAGGCCTCCCAGCTCTTGAATCATGCCAGGTCCTATTGCTTAACCCCCTTTGAGTGGCTGTGGCCATTTTGCGTCCACATGAAACAGTTCTTCTAAAGGAGAAGCTGGGCTTGGGTGTGCTGTGCCCTACGGGGCCCTCTCCTGGGCATTGTCAAAGGCCTCCCCACATCGGCCCTGCTTACCCTGGTCTGCCTTGCATCCTGTGTTATGCCTGTGCCTGTCTTGCTGACCTGCATCCCAGCCTTAGGGCGACTCAAGTCTTCATGCCACTGCTGTCACCACCTCAGGCCTTACAGGAATGTGAGGTCTCCAGACAATAGGGCCCAGGGCCCTACACAGTGAGTGGACTCATGCACCTGACTATGTCAGCTAGGTGCTAGTGGTTCACACCTGTAACCCTAACTAATCAGAAAGCTGAGACCTTAAGGATTATGGTTCAAAGCCAGCCTGGGCAGAAAAGTCTATGAGATTCCATTTCCAATTAACCAATAAAAAGCTAGGGTGGAGGCATGACTCAAGTTGCAGAGTGAGAAGGAAAGTGTAACAAGAATGAGAAGCACTGAGTTTAAGACCGGTATTAGCACCATAATAAAAAAGGTTTGTGTGTTAACTCAGGTGAGTATTTTATGGAATGAGATCTGGGAATGGCCTTGTGTCCAGAAGTTCTCACGAGCTTGTTGATCTTGTCCCTTTTTCACCAGGGCCTCTGCCTTTCCTCGTGTGAGCTTAGATGCTCAGCCCTCCCGTGCAGTAGTAGAGTATAAGAAGTAGTTGGGTACCGGTGACTCGAATCTCTAACCCTAGCCACCTTAGGAGGCTGAGACCTGAGGACCCCAGTTCAAAGGCAGCCCAGGCAGGAAGTCTGTTAGACACTTAGCAGCAGTTTCATCGCAGAAAACCTTAGAAGCAGTGCTGTGGCTCAAGTGCTGGGGTGCTACCCTTAAGTACAAGGAGCTCAGAGACAGCACCCACCCCTAGAGTTAAAGCCTCAGAACTGGCAAAAATAAATAAAAATGGAGTGTAAGAGGGTCTTTGGAAGTAGGGACTAGTAGCGCATGCTTATAATCCTAGCTATTCAGGAGGCCAAGATCTGAAGATTGCAATTCAAAGTCAACCCATGTAGACAAATCCTAGACATTGCTCCAGTTAAAAAAAGCTGGCCCTGGGCTGGGAGTTTGGCCTAGTGGTAGAATGCTTGCCTAGCATGCACAAAGCCTGATGAAGAAATTTAATAAAAAGAAAGCTAGTTTATTGGGCTGGGAGTAGAACTCAGGGGAGCACTTGCCAGGCATGCCCAGTTCCATGGTCCTGTGGCCTTGCTGGCATCCTTCCCTTTCTGAAGACCTAGGAGGGACCGTAAGACACAGCCTTACCTGCAGCAGATACCTGTACATGGATGTCCAGATACAGCCAAGCCACGGGCTCTCATCACAATTCACATTACCAAATTCTCTCTCTCCCCTCCCCCTCCCTTTCCTTCCTGTCTTGTGATTCATTTCCTTCCTTTCCTTTTTCCCTTTCTTCCCCTCTCTCCCTTCTTTCCTTTTCTTCCTTTCTCTCCCTTGCTCATCCTTATTCCCTCCCTCCTTCCCCCCTCTTTTTTTTCTTCTCTCCCTCCCTCCCACCCTCCCTCCCTCTTCCCTTTCTCCCCCTCCCTAGGGCCTGGGCACTAGCCTTGATCTTTTTGGGTATTTTGCTCAAGGCTGGTACTTTACCAATTGAGCCCCAGCTCCACTTTTGCATTTTAGTGGTTAACTGGAGATAAGAGTCTCGCAGACTCTTTATTTCTCCAGTTTCTTTGAACCACAGTCCCTACATTTCAGCCTGGGCCTTGGTGCAATGGTTTTAGCCCATTTGAAGCGCTTCAGGGCAGTCTGCTTCTCTAGAGCTGTCTGCGGTGAGGTGCCCCGCAGATGGTGTGCTTGCCATAGATGGGCAAGTTGGTGCCTGTCTGATGGCTCCCTGACCCTCGCCTCGTACCCCTGGTGGTCCGTGGTTAGCATGTTCTGAAGGCCTTGGACGTGTGCTGTAGACCCCACCAAGAGGGGCTCAGGCGGTGCCTGTTCAGCGGCGCTGGCCTGGGATGCTCTCGAGGTAAGCGAAGCCCCTTCTTCCAGTTCCTCCGGATCTGTGCTGACCTCTTCCGCCTGGTCCCCTTCCTGGTGTTTGTGGTGGTGCCCTTCATGGAGTTCCTGCTGCCGGTGGCCGTGAAGCTCTTCCCCAACATGTTGCCGTCCACCTTTGAGACGCAGTCCATCAAGGTGAGGCATGCTGCTCACCCGTGTCCCCCGCGTTCAGGAAGCGGAAGCAGGAGCTTGAGCCGAGTAGTGCAACCCTGTCTCAGGTGGCAGACATGGCCGACAAAATAGAGAAATGGAGTTGGGTTAGGCTGGGAGCGTGGCCTACTAGTAGAGTGCTCGCCTAACATGCACTAAGCCCTGGGTTGGACTCCTTGCCACCACAAACACAGAAAAGGCCAGAAGTGGCACTGTGGCTCAAGTGGTAGAGCACTAGCCTTGAAAAAAGTGGAATAGTGCTCACTTCAAGCCCCAGGACTGGCAAAAAAAAAAATATGAATTGGGTCCAAAATTGTTCCCAAATCTTCACACTTAGGAGTGTGTGTGTGTGTGTGTGTGTGTGCGTGCGTGTGTGTGTGTACACCTTATGTATACACCACACACACACACACATATGCAGATATATTGTCTGGTGCTTTGTGAGGCTCCAGCCAAGCCAGCTGTGTCAGTCCACATCACCTACAAAGCTTAAAGCTGTCACCGTCTGACCTGTACAGGACAAGTTTAGCATCCCCTATTCTAGGGGGTTGCACAAGATATGATTTATTCATTACCAGTCCTAGGGCTTGAACTCAGGGCCTGAGCATTGCCCTTGGGCTTTCTCCAGGCTAGAGCTCCGTCACTTGAGCCACAGCACCACTTCCAGCCTTTTCTAAGTATGTGGTACCGAGGAATCGAACCCAGGGCTTTGTGCATGCTAGGCGGACACTACCAGTAGGCCACGTTCCTGGCCTATGTTTCACATGTCTGTGTGTTTCTGTGAAATGTTCACCCGTCTGGTCACTGGGGTTGGGCATGGGGTGGGGTGCAGGAGGGTGGAGCATAGCCTTCCTTTTGCACCTGGCAGGAGGAGAGGCTGAAGAAGGAGCTGCGAGTGAAACTGGAGCTGGCCAAGTTTCTCCAGGACACCATTGAGGAGATGGCGCTGAAGAACAAGGCGGCCAAGGGGAGCGCCACCAAAGACTTCTCCGCCTTCTTCCAGAAGGTGCGCCTGTCCACGCGTGCACGGCTGCATGGCCTGCGGCAGCACGGGCCCCTGCCTCTGCTCTTTCCTATATGTCTCTTTTTTTGGGTGGTCATGGGGCTCTTGAGCGCAAGGCTAATGTGCTATCACTTGAGCCACAGTGCCACCTCCCATTTTCTGCTGGGTTAATTGGAGATGAGAGTCTCGCAGATTTTCATGCTCAGGCCGGTTTTAAACTGAGACCTTCTGGTCTCAGCCTCCTGAGTAGCCAGGATTACAGGTGTGAGCCACCACGCCTTGCTCCCTTCCTACTGTTGGCTGTACTTAACAGCCAACATGGCCGGGCCCATGCTGGCCACCCCCGTCCTGTACTCAGATCCTGTCGAGGGAAGCACATGCCTGTGAGTGTGGCTTTAGGACCGTGAGCCCACAGTCCTTGTGTAGAGACGAGACAGGGCCCCTCCTGTGGGCACCAGCATGGGTGCCTCGGGGCCATGTCTGTGCAGCACCCCTGGGGGCCCAGCCTGTTCTGGGGGTTGTGGTGTTTGGTCTCTGCGGAGCCTAGGAGGGTGGTGGCCCCTACTTGTCAGGTGGCAGTCTCTTGGCTGTCACTTCCAGGTGGGATCTGAGATTGGGGTTGGCGGTGGGAGAACTGAAGCTGTGACCCAGCTGGTGGCCATGGGATTCTTGCACAGATCCGGGAGACAGGGGAGAGGCCCAGCAATGAGGAGATCATGCGGTTTTCCAAACTGTTCGAGGATGAGCTGACCATGGATAACCTGACACGGCCTCAGCTGGTGGCGCTGTGCAAACTGCTGGAGCTTCAGTCCATCGGCACCAACAGCTTCCTGCGCTTCCAGCTCACCATGCGGCTGCGGTCCATAAAGGCCGATGACAAGGTGAGCCTGCGGCAGCGGGGAAGCCAAGCAGCTGTGGGCCTCGGGTCTTTCACTTCCGAGTTCTCTTTTTTTGGTCAGTACTGGGGCTTGAACTCAGAACTTTGAGCTTGGCAGGCCAGTTCCCTAATGCAGAGCCACATCTCCAGCACGTGTTTTACCCTGGCTTTTTTTTTTTTTTTTTTTGCCAGTCCTGGGCTTGAACTCAGGGCCTGAGCACTGTCCTTGGACTTTCTCAAGGCTAGAGCTCTACCACTTGAGCCTCAGCACCACTTCCGGCTTTTTATCTATGTATGTGGTACCGAGGAATCGAACCCGGGTCTTCATGCATACTAGGCAAGCACTTTAACCACTAGGCCAAACTCCCGGCCTACCCTGGCTATTTTGAGACAATGTCTTGTAACCCCTCTATATATTATCCCGACAATTAAAAAGTAACCATCGGTTGGCTTTTTCTTCCAGCTGATCTCTGAGGAAGGTGTGGATACCCTGAATGTCAAGGAACTGCAGGCAGCTTGTCGGGCACGGGGCATGCGGGCCCTGGGTGTTACAGAAGACCGTCTGCGGGGCCAGCTGAAGCAGGTACGGTTTGTTTGTTTTTGGTTTTTTGAGGGCTGGCAGGGCGGGTGAGCAGACCTGGTAAAGCAAACTTCCATAGTTAGGATATCAGGGACCTTTTCACACTGTTTCTTGTCTTTCTTTTTCATTGACTTTTTGCCCAGGCTGGCTTTGAACTGTGATCTTCAGATCTCAACCTCCTGAAATAGCTATGATTATATGTGAGTCGCTGGTGCCTGGTGCCAGTCCAGCTTTTTACTTTTGTTAATTTTGGAGACAAATTTGAGACTTTTCTGCCTAGTCTGACTTAGAACTGCAGCCCTCCGAGCCTCAGCTCCTGAGAAGCTAGGATTATAATTGGGAGCCACCTGCACCCACTTCTCTTTTTCTTTTTGATATAAAAGAACATTTAAGTTTTTGATGTTAGACTATGCAAAGACTATATAATATCTAGAAATGAAACTACTGAATGTCTGGTCTCAGATGCTCATGCTGTCGGCAGTGGTTCCTTTTTTCTTTTTTTGTGTTGTCCCTGAGCTCTTCAGCTCAAGGCCCCTGCCTTACCCCTTGAACCACTGCCCTACTTCCCATTTTCTAGTGATTACTTGGAGATAAGAGTCTCAGGTTCGGCTGGGAGTTTGGCCTAGTGGTTAAAGTGTTTGCCTAGCATGCATGAAGACCCGAGTTCGATTCCTCGATACCACATACATAGAAAAAAGCCGGAAGTGGTGCTGAGGCTCAAGTGGTAGAGCTCTAGCCTTGAGAAAGTCCAAGGACAGTGCTCAGGCCCTGAGCTCAAGCCCAGGACTGGCAAAAAAAAAAAAAAGAGTCTCAGGTTCTTTGAAGCCTGAGCAGGTTTTGAACCTTGAACCTCAGATCTCAGCTTCCTGAGCAGCTAGAATTACGAGCCACTCCGCCTGGCTTCAGCAGTGATTTTTTGATGCTCGTCTCCTTAGTTGTCATTCATGTTTGCCATAGTCTACTTTTGGTTCCAGGTGAATCTGAATCCTTTCTTGCCCTGATAGGTGGGCTGCTACACTGGCACTCTGTGGGGGTTTTTTTTGTTTTTTGGTTTTTTGCCAGTCCTGGGTCTTGAACTCAGGGCCTAGGCACTGTCCTTGGGCTTTCTCAAGGCTAGAGCTCTACCACTTGAGCCACAGCACCATTTCTGGCTTTTTTTACGTATGTGGTACTGAGGAATCGAACCTGGGTCTTCATGTATGCTAGGCAAGCACTCTACCACTAGGCCAAACTCCAGGCCCACCTTGTACTTTTTTTTTTATTGTAATTAATAAAAGGGTTACATGATACTTGCCAGATAGAAGGTGCATTAATTCACATACATTGATACCCTTTCACATGTCTTGGTACCCATTACCCTCCCCCCACCTTGTACTTTTGACTGACCCCCTCTTACCCTCATCAGCACATCCTGTTTGTTCACTGGTAGAAAAAATTCTTCCTTTCACCTGCCTCACAACAGGCTGCTGACCTACTTACCCAAGAGCCAAATCGCAAGACCCAGAGCGTGGCCTAATGGTAGAGCACTTGCCTAGCATGCACGAAGACCTAAGTTCGATTCCTCGGTACCACATAAGTAGAAAAAGCCAGAAGTGGTACTGTGGCTCACGCGAGAGAGCATGAGCCTAGAGAAGCCCAAGGACAGTGCTCAGAACCTGAGCACTGCTACCCAGGTCCTGTTGTCCTTGACACCAAGAGACTCCTCTCCCTACTCAAGTCAGAGCAGCCGCAGGAGGTCCCTGGGCTCCAGTCCTCAGGCAGGTTGTGGGAAAGGTGGCAAGTGGGATCAGCAGGCTGGCGCAGGGGTGACGGTCGTGTGTGCTCTGCTTCCAGTGGCTGGACCTGCACCTGCACCATGAAATCCCCACGTCACTGCTCATACTGTCCCGGGCCATGTACCTCCCAGATACCCTGTCCCCTGCTGACCAGCTCAAGTCCACCCTGCAGACTCTCCCGGAGATTGTGGTATGATTGCTGGGAGACCCCTTGGTACTGAAGTAGCGGGGGAACACTCACTTCCAGTGGCATGGGAGCCCCTCCAGCAGACCTCAGCCTGCCACCCTGCCTATCGGCACCGGCTGGTCTCACTGTCCCCTCACTGTCCTCTACCTGGCTCCTCCTGCCTTGCAGCATAGTCTGGGCACACTAGCAATCCTGACCCTGCCTCATGGGGACTGGAGAAGGCAGACCTGCAGCTTGCGTTTGCATTTTGCCAGTGCAGCCATATCTGCCCTTTATCAGCTGGCACAGAAGGTGCCTGGGGAAGTCTCTGGGTACTTCCCAACCCCGGGGGGCAGCACCCCGACAGGATCGGCTGTCCTGTCCCTGCAGTGGGCCCCCGTGGTGCTGCCGTAGGGCAGGGTAGAGGCCGGGCAGAGCGTGCTTGGGGGCCCTGCATTCACCACAGGCCCCTGTCCCCCGAAGGCCAAGGAAGCCCAGGTGAAAGTGGCCGAGGTGGAAGGTGAGCAAGTGGACAACAAGGCGAAGTTGGAGGCCACCCTGCAGGAGGAGGCTGCCATCCAGCAGGAGCACCGGGAGAAGGAGCTGGAAAGGGCTGTGGACGCAGCGGTGAGCGCTGGGCCCTCCCATCCCACGCGGTCCCTGGCGGCCTCCCTCGTGTCGGGGTATCCGGCTGTCCGTGCTTGGTTTCTGAAGTGGTGAACATGGCCTAGAAGAAGGCACTCCTGAGGCCGCAGCTCTGAAGGGGTGCCCTTCCAGAGACTAAGAACGGGGGCTGAGAAGGGGGAGTGAACGAGCAGGGGACTGGGCTTGGCGCCGGTGAGCACAGGGGAGCTGGGATGGTCCTTGGGGAAGACCCTGGGGACCCCTGCCGACCCCCCGGGCGCATGCCCAGGGGACTGCACTGCCACTGGGGCTCCGAGTCCCCCGGGTTGCAGGCAGACTCACCGGCCTCACTCCCTAGGTACAGCTCTGCTTTGCATGTGGTAGGGTGCTGCGGAAAGTCCAAGATGGCCTGGGTGCTCTGCCCACTCTGGAGAGGCTCCTGTGACCCCTGCTCCTGGGCGGTGGTCTGCAGTGTCCACTGTCACCGGCCGGGCCTGTTCTTCGCAGCCTTGTCAGGAGCTGTGCAAGGTGACAGGTGCTTGTTGGGTTTCAGAAGGACATAGAGCCAGAAGTAGCTGAAGCTGCTGCCCCTGGAAAGCCGGTGGTGGAGGTGCAGCCCGCCGTGCCTGACATCATTCTGCCCTCAGAGGTCCTGAAGGACACGGCCCCTGTGCTGGAGGGCTTGAAGGTGAGTGACGTCAACCCTGCAGGGCAGGTCTGGGCTGGGGGCTCAGCTCCTGCAGAAGGAGCTCAGCAGGGTGGGCAAAGGTTGGCCGGGCGCAGAGGTGTGGGGAGAGGGGTATGGTTCTTCCGGCCCAAGCTGCTGCGGTTGAGGCTGCCGTGCTTCAAGTGGGCCTCGAGGCCCTGTCAGCAGGAGAGCTTCCTCTACACAGGACGTGGGCCCTTGAGGGCCCACTGCCTGGGGATGTAGTGCATCCTGGGGGCGCAGTGTGCCGGTGGCTTCTCCATCCCTGGGCCCGAGCTTGAGAGCTTGTTTGGAGGTTCTAGCAGGAGAGCGCAGCTACTCGTATACCCTTGACTGAAGACCGGTCCTCCTCTGTCAGGCTGATTGGAGGGACGTGAGGGAGGAAGGGCTGGCCTAGCCAGCCACAGCGGCCACATCAACCCCTGCGGTCAATGGGTGACAGGTGTCCCAGCCGGATCGCCCTCACCTCCCCCTGGGCCCTTTCTGATGCCTCTGCCCCGGGTCCCTGGTCTCACACCAGGATGGATGGAGACAACTAAGCTCTGTCAGACAGAGGCTGGTCTAGGAGCAGATGGAGACAGTTTGGGAGCCAAACAGAAGTAACGACTTGAATGGGAGATTATGTCCAGGGAGGTCTGAGACTGGGGGTCCCCAAAGGAGGCCTTGACGCCATGAGTGACTGGAAGAGGACAGGCAGGCTGGCTGGGTGAGAGCTCAGAGGACAGGCGCCGGGTGTGTGTGTGGGGGGGGGGCACTGCCTCTCGTAGGTCAGGGTGGACACACTGACCAGGCCTGCAGGTAAAGGGCAGGCCAGGCCTTCACCCGTGGGAAGAAGTGTCTAAAAGGGACTGCTGCAGAGATGAGTGGGAGCTGTCCTGTGCTGAATGAGGAGGTTAGGGAGGGTGCGGGGCAGAGCCAGGTGGCCCTGCATGGCATGAGCCAAAGTCCCGAGGAAGCAGGCTGCTGTCCAGTCCAGACAAGCGCAGCACACATGTGGCAAGGTCAAGGCTGGGAGAAGGTCATGGCAGGGGCTGGAGCAGAAAGGATGAGTAAGGTGGATGGCCCGAGTAGCCCCATCTCCCACCGTGACCCAAGTCTGCCAGCCCTTCAGTTCCCAAGGGCCCTGATAAACCCAGACCCAAGGAGCAGGCAGTCTCAGTGCTGAACGTTTCAGCACATGTCCAGTTGTGACCAGCGTAGATGCAAAAGTTCCTAAGAAAGCAGTGGCTGGAATGCAGCTTTTCTATAGCGAAAACAGCAGACTTGCCATTTTAAAGTCTCCACATTATGAGCACACGGAGGGACCTTTCTGTGCCCCTGGAAGCACCAGGGCAAGTTGTCCGCCATACCCTGCCCACCCAGAAGATGCCTACACGGATGCCCCGCCCACACCACAGACACACCCAGAGTTCAGCCCCGCCCACATGAATCACACCCACACCAGGGTCATGTCCACGCAGTAGCCACGCCCACACCAGCCGCTCACACCATAGTCCCCATACCCCGCCATGACTCACAGGGCAGCCTACTCACACCAGGACCACATACTGCTGCCACCACACAGCAGCCACACCCACACAACAGGCCTGCCTACAACCGCAACGTGACCACACCTCCCTAATGCAGCCACCAGCCCAAAGCACATCTGCACTGCAGTCACACCCACCTACCCAATTGGCAGGAGAGAAGTGAAAGTCCACTCACAACCATTTTCTACCATTTGGAAGATCTGCATGTGCGTGGTGAGGAGAATGAGTGGGCAGAGGGCCACACTTGGCTCCTTTTCAGGCTCAGCAGCTCGTGAGGCTTCGTGAATTCCAGTGGGGGTTGTATTGTTGAACTTGACAAGGTGGTGTTAAAATTTAGGCAGCAGCAATGAGATTCAGAGGCCCTAACACAGCCACGGAGGTCCTTAGGAAAGCCAGGGAAACTGGGAAGGCCCAGACCCCAAGGATCGTGGCGAGTGGGTGAGAGTCCCCTTGAGCCCAGAGCTGGGAGGTGATGTGCCCCTGGCGCCCCTGGCACGTGGGAGGCTGACATTGTGAGGACTGAGGTTCTAGGCCAGCCAAGGCAGAGCAGTCCTCGAGATTCCTGTTTCCACAGAAAGAGGCTGGAAGTCCTGGTCCCTGTCTGTGATCCCAGCAGGGATAGGGAAGCTGCAGCGACGCCAAGGCAGGCTGTAAAATCTTGGTCTATCCTACAAAAAGCAGGGTAGTTCTACTCAGGAGGCTGAGATCTGAGGATCAAGGGTCAAAGCCAGCCTGGACAGGAAGGTTCCTGTAAGACTCATATCTCCAAAATACTACTCAAAACAGCCCTGTGTTCAAGCCCCAGGATGGTGATTCCTTTCCATACAATTCTAGAAAGTGCAGGCTAGGCCAGGGACCTGGCTGTGAGAGCTGGGGTGGGTGATGGGAAATCATTGAGGCAGCAAGTTTGCACTGCTGTGTGGGCTTCCTGGGTAAGCACTCACAAGTTCACACTCCATGCAGGGGCAGAGGCAAGAGCAAGGGTGCTGGGGCCTGGGACCTGGACACATCCACTTCAGGTGGGAAAGGACAAGAAGCCCATTATGCCTTCACTGTCTGCTTGTTATTTCTCCCCAGGAAGAGGAAATAACCAAGGAGGAAATTGACATTCTCAGCGATGCCTGCTCCAAACTGCAGGAGCAGAAGAAGTCCCTGACCAAGGAGAAGGAGGAGTTGGAGCTGCTGAAGGTGGATGTCCAGGACTACAGTGAGGTGAGGGGAGACGACTACAGAGTCAGAGCTCTTGGCTCAGGGACCTTGGATAGGGATGGTTGCTCGGCATGGTTCCCTGCAGAGCAGAATGAAAACGCTGTCAGCCAGCAAACCCCAGGGTTGGGAGGGGCAGAAGTTAAAGCTGTATATGGACCCTGAGACCCTTCTCTCGTGTGTACAGGTGATTGACCTGGTGGACAAAAAGTATTGGCCGGGAGTTTGGCCTAATGGTAGAATGCTTGCCTAGCATGCACCAAGACCCGGGTTCGATTCCTTGGTACCAGATACACAGTAAAAAGCTGGAAGGACAGTGCTCAGGCCCTGAGTTTCAAACCCCAGGACTGGCAAAAAGAAAAAGAGCAGCCTGGAATTTGGCCTAGTGACAGAGTGCTTGCCTAGCATGCATGAAGACCCAGGTTCGATTCCTCAGTGCCACATACATAGAAAAAAGCCAGAAGTGGTGCTGAGGCTCAAGTGGTAGAGCTCTAGCCTTGAGAAAGTCCAAGGACGGTACTAAGGCCCTGAGCTCAAGCCCAGGACTGGCAAAAGAAAAAGAAAAAAAATTACATTTGAATAGTACTTGAATTAAGTGTGGGACTAGTTAGCCAGAGGAAATGTGAACAGAAAATCAAGTTACAAGTCTATTTGCAAATCAAACAGTTTTGGCTGGGATATAGTTGAGTATAGCACATTTACCCAGTATCTGTGAAACTCTGGGGTAGATTTTCAGCATGGGAAGAAAAAAACAAAAAATAGAAAAAAGGAAGAAAGAAAAGGACAACAGATTTTTTAATTTTTCTTTTTTGTAAGTCTTGGGGCTTGAACTCTGGACCTGAGCACTGTCCTTGGGTTTTCTCAAGGGTAGAGCTCTGCCAGTTGAGCCACAGCACCACTTCCAGCTTTTTTTATGTATGTGTTACTGAGGCAAGCACTCCACCACTAGGCCACAGCTCCTGGCCAAAAAAACAGATCTGATTTAAAATTCCAGTGAGCCGGGCATGGTGACTCATGCCTATAATCCTAGCTATTCAAAGTGCTGAAATCTGAGGATCACAGTTCTAATCCAGCCCAGGTCGTGAGACTCTTATCTCCATTAACCACCAGAAAACAAGAAGTGGCGATGTGGCTCAAGGGGTAGGGTGGCTCAAGGGCTAGGGCGGTAGCCTTGAGCTCTTCAGCTCAGGAACAATGCCCAGGCCCAGAGTTCAAGTCCCACGACCAAAAAAAAATTCTATAGTGGGGTCCAGGAGTTTGGCCTCTTGGGAGAGTGCTTGTCTAGCAGCATGCACAAAGACCTAGGTTTGATTCCTTGGTACTACGTACATAGAAAAGACTGGGTACTGGGCGTTGTGGGTCACACCTGTAATCCTAACTACTCAGGAGGCTGAAGATCATGGTCCAAACCCAGCCCAGACACTTAAGTCTGTGAGAAAGGAAGAAAGGAAGGAAGGAAGGAAGAAAAAGCAGGAAGTGGTGCTGAGGCTCAAGTGGTAGAGCTCTAGCCTTGAGAAAGCCCAAGGACAGTGCCCAGGTCCTGAGTTCAAACCCAGGACTGGCAAAGAAAAAGAATAAAGTTCTACAGTGGTTGTAGCTGGGCCTTTCTTGGTTAATGGCGTCTAAGCCAGCTGTAGAGTGATCTGAATGCCAAAGTATTGCCTGAGTGCTTACTCCTTGATGCGTGGAATGTTACTCATCATTCCTTTTTTTTTTTTTTTTTTTTGGCCAGTCCTGGACTTGAACTAGGGCCTGGGCACTGTCCTTGAGCTTCTTTCGCTGAAGGCTAGCGCTCTACCCCTTGAGCCACAGCCCCACTTCCAGCTTTTTCTGTGTATGTGGTACTGAGGATTGAACGCAGGCCTTCAAGTGTGCTGGGCGAGCGCTCCACCACCTAGGCCACGTTCCCAGCCCTCGTCATTCCTTCTGAGAGGCTTCTTTGTGGTTTCCTTCGCTTCCTTCCTTCCTCTCTCTCAGTCTTCCTGTGCATGCTGTGTAAGAGCTTTACTGCCCCAACACACTCCAGCTCCTACAGTAGATGCCACTCACATTATTTCTACCCCAAACATATGGTTGACCAAATTTGTATGAGAGATAGAAGATTGCTTGGCTTTCTGGGGTTGAAATGTGTCTTTTGTTTTGTATGTGTATGTATGCACATGTGCATGCTCATGTGTGTGTTTGCAGTACTGAGATTGAACCCGGGACCTGTGTGCTAGTCAGACACTGTACCACAACGTACAGTCCCAGTCTACTTCAATGGTCTCATTACTTTTTCTTTTTTTGCCAGTCCTGGGACTTGAACTCAGGGCTTGGGCACTGCCCTCGGGCACTTTTTGCTCATGGCTAGCACTCTGCTACTTGAGCCACAACACCACTTCTTAATTTTTCTATGTATGTGGTACCGAGAAATAGAACGCAGGTCTTCATGCATGCTAAGCAAGCACTCTACCACGAGGCCAAACTCCCGGCCCCTCATTACTTTTTCAAGGTAAATTGAATTATTTAATGTAATGCCCACAAACCATGGCACGCATGCGCATATCTGTATCTATCTGGAAATGATTTTCATTAGGACTTGCAAGAGATCAAGAAAGAGCTTTCAAAGACTGGTGATGAAAAGTACGTGGAAGAGTCCAAAGCTAGCAAGAGGCTGACGAAGCGCGTCCAGCAGATGATCGGGCAGATCGATGGGCTGATTACGCAGCTGGAGGCCAGTCAGCAGGCTGGCAGGCTGGGCCCCGCCGAGGCCCCACCTGCAGGGTGAGTACGTGGGCCTAGGTGGCCGGTCCTGCAGCTGACAGGCGCCTTGCTCAGGTCTGAGCTTGGGCCTTCCGGCTTTTCTCCTGGGACTAACCGCCCCTCCGTGGGCCTGGGGTCCAACCTTTTCGCTTCCTCACCCGTCTTCCTATCCCAGGGTGGATTTTCCCTCTGCAAGGCGCATCCCCCTCCCCCTCCTCTCCCTCTAGGAAGAGGATACCTGCCCTTAGATTCTAGTCTCAGCCCTGTTTGGCCTCCTCCCTCTTCCCACCCCTTCCCTCCGGGTCTCTGGTGTGTCGTTCCACAGCAGTGGCTTGCTTCCTCATACTCATGGGGTCTGGCTCCGAGTGGGCTCCCCACACACCCACAGCGGGCTCCATGCTGTGGGCAGGTGGCTGGCTGAGGGCCTCGCCCTGTGCCTGAGGCAGATGTCACCTCTTGAATTGCTTGTTGGCTTCGTGGTAGACTCAGCCTGAGGACAAGTACCCTGAGTCTGTGGCTGTCCTGGCCACAGGACAGACACATGGGAACCCGGCATCTGGTGATGTTTTGTTTTGTTTTTGTTTTTTGCCAGTCATGAGGCTTGAACTCAGAGCCTGGGCACTGTCCTTGGTGTGCTCAAGGCTAGCACTCTGCCACTGGAGCCACAATGCCACTCTGTTCTTTTTCTACCTATGTGGTAGAGAGGAATTGAGCCCAGGGTTCCGTGCATGCAAGGCAAGCACTCTACTGCTGGGCTCTGCTGGGTGTGGGAGTGTCAACACACACGCCTGTGTGCGTGCCCCCAGTTCTCAGGGCTGGCCACCAGAGTCAGGGCACTGGCAGGAGCTGCAGTGGGGCCTAAGGGCAGGTGACTGGCTGATGGCCACACGTAGGCTGTGCTCCCCAGAGAGAATGTCGTCAGTGTCACGGAGCTCATCAGTGCCATGAAGCAAATCAAGCACATTCCAGAAAACAAGCTCGTCAGCCTGGCCTCCGCTCTGGACGAAAACAAGGATGGCAAGATCAACATCGATGACCTCGTCAAGGTGGGTGTCAGTGAGGCCTGCCCCGGGCAGGCTGCCCCAGCTGCCCACTTACCCGGGGCCCGCCTGGATGGAGCCGAGGCCGGGACACATGCTGCGAGGGCTGGGTGGGTGGCTCTAGGCATAAGGCATACGTGGTAAGTGCAGGTGTAACCCCTGTACTGCCAGAGCAACAATCAGAGCCACTTGTTGAAGTTACAATGTGCTAAGGAGCCAATAACACTGCTTTTGCCTCGGGCCTCTTCCTCCTGCCACAAGACCCACGCACGCGCTGTGTCTTGGCCCTTACAAGACTGTATCCCTGTCCCTGCCCTGCCCAGGGCTCTTGCTCTTCAGAGCAGAGGCTCGCTACCTCTGGAGTCTGTGGCCCAGGTAGCAGTGAATGGCAGTGCCATTGCCTCTTTGCCCCCACTGGACCCCTCTCTGCACGCTCAAAGACTTGGCGGCGGGAGCGGTCGCTGCCAAGGCTGCCAGGAGGCCGTGTGGGAAGTGTGGGTTTCTGTTTGGGATGGCAGTCGACGTGTAATCATTTGCATGTCTGTTTGGGATGGCAGTCGACGTGTAATCATTTGCATGTCTGTTTGGGATGGCAGTCGATGTGTAATCATTTGCATGTCTGTTTGGGATGGCAGTCGATGTGTAATCATTTGCATGTCTGAGGAGACTGGGAAGTTGGGAGTCTCCAGACATAGTGACAAGTGGCTGCAGTTTCAGTCCCGGGTAAAAGGAAGGCAGTGTCAGAGCTGCACCCCCACTTAGTCTGCATGGCAGGCTACCATTCTCTACCCATCAGGGTGGCAGGCCCTTTAACACAGTCTCGCTGGGCCCTTCATGGCCCCTGCGGTAGAGGCCTCGTCCTGGGAGAGCCAGTGTAGCTGGAGGGGCTGGGGGTCCCCCGCAGGCAGGGCCAGGAGTTAGTGCCAAGCAGAGGAGATGGGGCGTGGTGCTGCCTCCCCAGGGCCGGGAGGGGCCGCAGTGGTGGTGTACATGAGCCCCTTCTCCTGTGTGGACAGGTGATCGACCTGGTAGACAAAGAAGACGTTCAGATCTCCACCAGCCAGGTGGCCGAGATTGTGGCGACCCTGGAGAAAGAGGAGAAGGTGGGGGAGAAGGAGAAGGCCAAGGAGAAGGCCGAGAAAGAGGCTGCAGAGGTGAAGAATTAGGGCCACCAGCTCTCGGCACCACGGGGCCTCCCCCAGGTGGCTGCCTCCGCCCCCCTGCGCCAGCCATGGTGGGAGTGGTGTGAGAATGGTTGCTCTGAGGTGATTCGTAGTGGCAGATCTCATATTTTGTCTGGAATAAATCAGAAACTTCCATAATCAAGTCATTTTGAATTTTCATCATTCCACGAAGATGTCAGTCTGAGACTCTGGACTCCGGGACTGTGTGGACTCAGCTGCCTGGCGCTGGTGCCCCTGCAGAGGCCGTAGAGCGGCGGCCAGCGGATTCTGGGCTCCAGAGGGGGCTTGGGACAGGCTGGGCAGAGAAACACTGCAGCGTGTGCCCTCGTGCCCAAGCCCCCCTCCCCTGAAAGGACAATGAGGACCCCGTGGGACCTCGGCTCCTGAGTGGAACCAAGTATCTGTGCCTGCATGTCCTCAAGGCCATGGGATAGGAACCGGACAGACGAAACACTCCTCGCCGTGGGTCCGGGTGCCCTACCAGTGTGTGGAGAGCTGCCTACTCCCACGTCATCTCGAGGAGGGCCACGGGGCCAGGCTCTCCCAGCCCTGTGGAAATAACATCTCTCCCTCACTGGTGTCAGCATCTCATGTGGATCCACTGCTCACTGTAGCTTCCTCGATTGGCCCTCAGTCTTCACCCAATTCCTCATGGAATTGACAAGGACAGCGTTCTCACATGACAGTCTGCGCGTGTGGTGCAGTGATGAGACACCAACGAAAGCGTTGCATTTTGTGCTGGGTCATGCACCATGCCGGAGGCCAGTGCCGGACCCCGGAGCCGGCTTTGACATCCTGCAGCACCGGGTGCCGGCTCTGGCGTCCCGGCAGCTTGGGACCCGGCCCTGGTCATCATGGCAGCTTCTCTCCTACACCTAAAGTCACTGGATCGTGACCAGGATGCAGCTTCCCTCACGTAACCTCGCCTCCAGTGCTGCTTTTCCTTGGTGTGTTACGGGCTCTTTCAGAACAAAGCTAGCGGCCCCCCTGGAGTGAGGAACTGGTCGTTGGGCCGTGGTGTCCTGGATGGCCTGGCACAGCAGCCTGGGCACAGGCGTGGAGCCTCCACGGGCTGTGTCCAGGCCTCGTTGCCAGGGCCCTGCAGACTTTCTCACTTGACGGAACAGTGTGTGGTTGGGGGCGGGGGGCCGTGGGTGTCCTGGGGCCTCACCACCTTCTCACTCGGCTCTGCCCAACCCCTCTTTCGCCTGGGTCCGTTACCAGCGAAGAGGCTGCAATAGGAAGATCACAAGTTCCAGGCCAGCCTGGGCTATGTGGTTCAATCTGTCTCAAAACAAAACAAAAAATCCCCCAGAAAACAGGAAGCCCGTGCCAGTGGCTTGTGCCTGAAATCCTGTCTACTTGGGGCTCTTGGTTCAAAATCGGCCCAGGCAGCAAATCTGTGAGACCCAAAGGCCAGAAGTAGAGCTATGGCTCAAGTGGTAGAGCCCTGGCCTTGAGGGAAAAAGCTCAGGGACAGTGCCCAGGCCCTGAGTTCACGCCCCAGAATCGGCACTAACAAAAGGAAAAAATGCAAGTCCTTTAGGGCTGTTTCAGACATAGGAGTGTGGATGGCACAGAGGGGCCCCTGGAGTCGCTGCCAGCCAGGACGCCTCCGAAAAACGGCGCCTCCCCAGTTTCCTTCTTTTCTTGGCTATTGAGGTGCTCGGTGTGGTGGCCGCGGGGTCGGAGGCACTGCCACTGAGGAAGCGCAGCTCAGACATCTGTAGTGTCCAGCGCCTCTGCCCCTGCTCCTGGGTCTTGCCCAGTGTCCAGCTGGCTTCTCGTCGAGCGCCAGCTTTGTGGTTGCCAAATGTCCCCACTGAGGAGGTGGTTTCCTGGGGCGCCATGTTGGCTGCTCTTGTCCTCGATGGCTTCCGGGCCCTGCCCACCCTTGGCTCAGCTCCCCATCACCGTCCTCTCGCAGCAGCCCTTGTCCACGCTTGCTCCACAATTGTCCAGAGCCTCCCTCGGGAGCTGTGCCCGTGTCGGGGGAGGCGGACGAGATGGTTCTGGTGAGGGTCTGTGTTACGAAGCTTGGCGGGTGGCTGCCCTGTACCCTAGATGGGCCTGAACAAGGAATGGGGTGTCCGTGCCTCTTGAACTTGAGGCAGGGGTTCCGGCGGGCAGGCGGGGGTCTGGGCTCCACACATGCAGTGCCTTCCCACAGCAGCCCCGACCCAGACCCCGGGCCAGCCGTGCACACGGGTGGCTTGCGGCCCCAGGCCTGGCTCTGCGGGCCTCGCGTGCTTTGCCGAGACAGGCTTGTTTGCTGTCCAGGAGCCAGCGCGTCAAGCCATGTGCCTGCAGCCGCTCAAGGCGGTAGTGGAGTCTTTTGACGTGAGACGTCATTCAGAGACTGAATAACTTGATTTTGTGTGGGGCCATGGGCTCCATGCTGAGTGCTCAGGTTCCACAGGCACCCCTCCTCCCCTCTCCCCTGGGTCTCCCCTGTCCTGCCTCGAGGACACCCTGGTGTTGCCTGGCCTTGGACACCAGGCCGGCTTGCCAGAGCAGGGCCTCCCCCATGTCAGACTGTGTGCCAGTGACTATACGTGGTTGTGTTCTCTAGACGACTCTGTAAGGCGGTGATTTAATAAAGTGCCACTGGGTGACTTGCTGTCCTGCGGTGTTTGTCTAGGTTGGTGGCCTGGGGACCTGTCAGGTGCTTCCCTCTGAAGGCCCGGGAGCCCTAGCAGTTTGGTACCCAGGTTGTGACGACAGAGGCAGGTACTTCCAGGCCATGCCTCTGAGACACACCTGCTCCCCCCCACACACACTGGGCCTGTCCCTGACCCCTAACCCTGGGTGGAGTGATGTGATGACCAAGAGTCATGGAGACACGGGCTCTCCCCACCCTGTAGTTGTCCACAGCAGACCCCAGCCATCCCGCAGATGTGCAGAGGCTTTGTGGGGCAGCCCCCATCCATTTCCTTGTCCACCTCAGTGGACAAAACCCAGGATACTGGCTCATCTCCGGCGGCCTCATCCCTGCATCGGCATTCGTGTTTACAATTGTTCCTTGAGGCCAGATCTGAGCCTCCCTGGGGTGTGTGGCCTGGGTCACTGGGCATGGCCAGAGGGGCCGAGCAAGGGCTCGAGCAGTTGCCTCGTGAGACCTGGGCAAGGAAGGGGCCTGTTCCTGCTCTGGGTTCATTTCTTTCCGTCTCAAGGCCCTACTGGGAAATGCCAGGGCTGGCTGCTAGGGACATGGATGCAAAGCAAGGACAGGCGGCTGCCATGCAGGCGAGCCTTGTGTGCACGGGAAGGCAGGACTAGTGCCAGGGTGGTTTTCTTTTCCCTTTTTGCAGTATTGGAGAGTGCACTCGGCCATGGCCTCGCAGTCACTGGGCCAATGTTCTAGCCCCTCCCGGCTCACACCCCTTCCCCAGCCTCTGGGTGCTGGGCGCTTCTGGGTTGAAGAAAACCGCAGGGCAGCTGGTTACATCTGTTTCTCCCAGGACACAGGAAAAGCAGCTTGCTTACCTGCTTTCTTAGGAAGCTTCAGGAGAGGTTCTGGCCGAGGCCCCAGGAATTCTGGAGGTCACATAGCCCTGGGAGCCACAGCCATTGGCCTTCTTGTCCCCAGTGCTGGCTAGATGACTCTGTGATTGTAAGTGCCAGCACTCATGGCCAGTAGGCAGAGGAGAGCGAGGACCTGAGGGAACGGGGTAGATCTCCCAGGAGGGCCTGGGAGATCACATCATGGCCAAGGAGCCGTTCCTTGCTCTGGCTGGACAGAGCAGGCGCCTGTGGTGTTCGGTCCCTCAGTCCAGGGGGGAGAGAGAGCAAAGAGTCCTGCTCTCATCCCACCGTTGAGGCTGCCTGGGCTTGACAGGACTGTGGCTCGACACGGCACTAGAGGGCACTCCCAGCCCACAGGCTGCCCGCCCCGGCAGAGGTCCAACTGCTGGGGAGAACGCTTCCTTCAACGGAGCCAGCCACTCGCTGCCTCCCGCCCGCCCCCGCTGCTGGCCTCTGCAGTGCACACCTGGCTGCTCGACGGGATCTGCATGGTGCTGCCCCATGGGTCCCACATGGGGTTGAGGTGTCAGGGAGGAGAACCAGCCAGCCTGGGGCTGCCCACCCTGGAGGGGCCTGTGCTGGAGCGCCAGATGTCCACAACCAAAGCCCTGGCCGCCCTACCCATCCAGAAAGTCTCCTTCCCTGGAAAGGGGGCTCCCTATAGGCGAGGGTGAGACAGGAGGAAGACAAGTGGGGGCACCTGGCTGAGCCTTCCAGGAAGCCTTCCAGACTTACTACCTGCGCCACAACCCACCGTCCTGCCATTGTCCTCCCTGCCAGACCTGGAAGCTCCAAGTCCTGCACGTCTGCGTCTGCCGACACAGATGTCACTCTGGGACACGGTGGAGCCAGTCTTGGGCAGGGGAGCTGGCCAGGAGCAGGCCTGGGCCTACCTGCTGCCACTCCTTATGGGGATTCAACTCTCTCCCCTCCCCAGAGGCTGGGTGCTCCATAAGAGAGGGGCCTGGGCATGAGCCCCAAGACCCACAGGGCCCAAGGAGCTGGGCAGACTCAGGGCACTTCTGCACACAGCAGGCCCCTCCGCAGACCAGACTCCCTGTCCTTGGGGCCCCAGGCCCCACCCTTGCTGACATGGGCCCCCCAGTACCACCCCTACACTCTGGACTCTGCAGAAGCATGCGGGCAGGCATGCTCCGGGCAGGGCTCAGCTCCTCCGTCTGGGGCCATGGCAGCTCCCGTGACTTCACTGACGCCGAGTGCTGGAAACCAGAAAGAAGGCGAAGGCAGGCAGGGTTCAGAACCAGTCATCGCTTTATTTTTTGGAAAGTACACAGGCTGGGTTAACAAAAACCACGTCTCCCATGTGGGTGGACAGACAATGCAGCTGGGCAGGAAGAGCTGCCCTGGCCACGCCCTGGCTGACGAGCAGGAGGTGGCCAGGCCCCCGAGCGTGGGGCCCATTAACAGTACAAAAAGTCACAAAACTGAATTCATGGCCTTCTCTCCCTAGCTTTGCAAGGTAGCAGTCCAGGCTATTAAAGTCTAGAAGGATTGCGTAAGAAGTGTTAAGTCTACAGCAAATACATCTTGTAAAAACTCAATAAATTATATATATAGATATATATAAACTTGTAACATCTAATAACATCTGCGCCTGCGTGCAGGGCCGGCACCTGCCTGGAACACGCCATAATTAGAAGAATCTGTAGGAAAATACCAGCTCACTTTTAAGTTAAAAAAAAGAAATATCACCTAAAGAAAGATCCTATAGAAGTCCCCTGCAAAAGAGGGCCAAAGGAAGAGGAGAAATGCTCCCTGGAACCCCTCTAACTACGAGGCCCTGGAGTGGGCTGGACGTACGCTCTAGGCAAGCCCTCCAAATGCAGGCGCGAACCTCAGGGGTTAATAAGTTAACATTTAAATCTCTCCGTCATGTGGCTGGCTAAATACTATGAATGTGGGGTGGGGCTGATAAATAGCTTTACAAATATACAGGTCCAGGTACAATTTTTAAAACAAAACTGTGGCACCAGAAATGCCCCCTGCCCCTCTTCTTAGCTTTGTCTCTCACCAGCGAGTCCCCTGTGGGGCCCAGCTCTCTCGGATCTCGGCCTGCTCCTCTTCCATATAGATATTATTTTATATATATATGTGTATGTATGTATATATCCTATACACAACATCTATTTATAGAATGTACACTCGCTTCTGGAATAAACCTTTCAGGCAGAAGATAAAGGCTCCCTCCAGGTACCCGTAATTTCAGTCTCTGAGGGGCAGGGTGGGAAGAGGGGAGGCCGGGAGGTGTGTCCTGAGACTCACCTCCTGGCCCAGGTGCTGCGTGCAGGGGGGAGGCTCCCCGCAGGGCCTCCCTACAGGCTCAGCTTAGGGCCCTGCAAGGCCCGGGTTCACCTTGGATACAGATCCCGGCCCTCCCTAGGGAGGGCAGGAAGGCGAGGTCCCCAAGGATGGCATGTTCTGTTTGGCGCCCCTCAGATTCGGGCCCCTGGGGCTCGTGGCACTGGGCAGCAGCAGAGCTCCGGGGGATTTTGCACCCAGCGCCAGAAGACCACACACAAGCCCAGGCCTGGAGCCCTGCCTGCCCTGCCCGCGTGTGCCAGGCTCGGGCCAGCGGCCAGTGCACGCCAGCAGCCTTTCACAGGGGTGGGGCTCGGCCTGCAGGGCCAGCCCTTCACGTCCGAGGGCCACCAGTGCTGGGCGGGGCTGGGGACAGCAGGTCGTGGGTGAAGACAGAGTCATCTCCCGAGGAGCTGGAGCTGGGGGTGTCCTGGCCGCCCGGCGAATACTGCTCAAAGGGCACTGACAGGTCCAGGTACTCCTGCGGGCAGGGGGGCGGCTGAGGGCCAGGCAGGGCTGGGCTGGCCCTGAGGGCCTGCTCCCCCCAGGGATGCCAGGGCCGCCTCGGGCGGGGGGACCCTGGGAGCACAATGGGGCTGCCACACTCACGTCGGTGGAGGTGGCGGTGAGGATGCGGTCGAGATCCTCCACCAGCTGCTTGAAGGTGGGCCTCTGCGAGGGCACGGCGTGCCAGCACTCACGCATGAGCATGTACCTGGGCGGGAGGGCTCAGCTCCACCCGCTGTCTGCGCCCCACCGTCCAGCGGGCAGCCCAGGCTGCTGCCCCCGACCCCATCCCTTCTGCTGGGTCCACCAGGGAGCAGGGGGCAGGGGCAGGGGCAGGGGGCAGGGGACAGGAGGAAGGCAGGGGACAGGGGCACTTGGGGCTCTGCTCACAGGTCGTGTGTGCAGTTGGCCGGCTTGTCCATGCGGTGACCTTCCTTCAGCAGCTTGAACAGCTGCTCCACGGGGACCCCGGGGTAGGGCGAGCCGCCCAGCGTGAAAATCTCCCACAGCAGAACCCCAAACGACCAGCTGCAGCACACAGGCAAGGCTCGGCTGGCACCCGCACGCTGGCTCCCCGGCCCACTCCAGCTCGTCCCCTTGTGGAGTGGACCCGGGAGGGGTGGGGTGGGGAGGCCGTGGGCCGGGAGCACGGGGACGGGGGGCACCGCCAAAGCCCCACGTGGCACACGTACACATCGCTCTGGTGGGTGTAGACTCTGTCAAACAGCGCCTCTGGTGCCATCCACTTGACAGGCAGCCGGCCCTGCGGGTGACAGCGGGACTGGTGGGTGGCCCTGTCCCCCCGCTGACCCGAGTCCCCTCCGCCCCAGGCCCCGGCGCACGTTGGTGGTCTTCTTGTAGTAGTCCAGGTTGTGCACATCCCGGGCCAGGCCGAAGTCTGCGATCTTCATCACGTGGTCCTCGGTCACCAGCACGTTCCGGGCTGCCAGGTCCCTGTGGATGCACTGCAGCGCAGCGCAGGGCAGAGCCACCACTGGGTCTGCTGCTCTGGGTGGGGCCTCAGCCCCCCGCCCAGCTCAGCCCCCCAGCTCAGCACCCCCTCCCCCGCCTGCCCCCAGCCCAGCCCCCCAGCTCAGCACCCCCTCCCCCGCCCCCGCCTGCCCCCAGCCCAGCCCCCCAGCTCAGCACCCCCTCCCCCGCCTGCCCCCAGCCCAGCCCACCTTCTGGGAGGCCAGGTATTCCATGCCCCGGGCCACCTGGTAGGCACAGGACACCAGGTCCTTGAAGGTGAGCTGTTCCTCAGGGAGCCGGCAGGCGTCGAACGAGTAGTCCAGGCCGGGGGGCCGCCGTGCCCGCAGGAACTCGCGCAGGTTGCCCTTGGCGGCGTACTCCACCAGCACGTACAGGGGCCCTGGGGACGGGCACTGTGTCTGGAGCCACCGACACCTACCCCCACCCCCGCGTGCAGCCCCCACCCCCCCACCCCACCCCGCAGACACCCACCCCCACCCCCGCGTGCAGCCCCGAGACACCTACCGCCCCCCCACCCCACCCCACCCCGCAGACACCTACCGCTCCCCCCACCCCACCCCGCAGACATCCACCCCCACCCCGCGTGCAGCCTCCAGACACCCACCCCCACCCCGCGTGCGGCCCCGAGACACCCACCGCCCCGCGTGCAGGCCCCCAGGAGGTTGATGATGTTCTTGTGCCGGCCGATCATCTTCATCATCTCCATCTCGGACACCAGGTCTGACAGGTCCTTGTCGGTAGCGTCATCTGTGGCGGCAGAGGCTGGGCGTCAGCCACGAGCCCTGCGGCCACGCAGGCGTCCCGCGCCGGCTCCCACTCACCCTTCAGCATCTTCACGGCCACGGTGACGGGCTTGGCCGCGCGGTCCTTGTCGATGCCGACGGCCTCTGCCATGACCACCTGCCCGAAGCAGCCTTCCCCGAGGGGCTTGCCGAGGGTCAGCCTGGGACGGGGCAGCGGCTGAGCACCAGGCCCGCCCCGCACCCTGGCTCACAAGGAAGCCCCAAGAGGGGTCCTGGACCTGCTGTCGGCACCGTGTCACGTGGAACCGTGCCACGTCTCCCCGGGCCCTCAGCCCTGCCCAGCTCCCCCGGCGTGGTCCCCCAGGCCTCTTCCTCCCAGGGCCTCACTCACTGGGCCCGGGACAGCTCCCACTTGGGGTCGGCAGGCAGCTCCAGCTCAGAGACGTGGGCCAGCGCGGGGCCTTCTCCAGAGGACAGCCGGGCGATGCGGACCAGGGGGGTGTTGGAGTTCATGGATGAGCTAGACTCCAAGGACACCTGCTTGGGTCGGCAGGGACAGGTTGGTGCCACACAACGGGGGCAGAGTGGGGTAACCCCGGGGTGGGGCGAGGCAGGACGTGAGCCTGCCCGGCGTCACTGAGGCCGCGTGTGGAAAACAGACACTGGGCAGCAGAGAAACACACCTCTGGCCGCGCCCTGGCCCTGGGTTCCATGGACCCTCCCTCAACCGGAAGGACCCGAGGCAAGATGAGCTGGGAGGGAGGGAGGGAGGGAGGGAGGGAGGGAGGCTGGGCGGGCGGGCGGCCACTGGAAACCTGGTATCTACTTTCTGTTACCTGTCGCTTGAGCGGGAAGCGGGCCACCTTGTGCACGGCTGGGGAGCCGAGGCCTTTCTTGGGGGGACTGCGCAGGCGGCAGAGCGTCACAGCCACCACCAGCAGGATGAAGAGGAAGAAGCCCGCCCCGTAGCTGAGGACACCCGCGTACACGCTGCCCGCCTCGTCAACCTCTGCCAGCTCCTCCTCCGCTGCAAAGACACGCTTGTTGGGGCCCGGGGGAGTCCCCCATGGGTGGACTGTGGACTGGCTCAGTGCCAGTCCACCAACAGTGGGGAAGAGCCAGAGCCAGGCGAGAAGGAGCCAGCAGAGTCAGCAGCACCCAGACCAACGCCCAAGTGCCAGGAGATGCCAGAGCCGCAGGGTAAGGCCGTGGGGCCTGCTCGGAGGGGAGAGGAAGGCCCCGCAGGACCAGGCTGGGGCCAGCTTTGTCCCCACAGCAGTCAGAAGGCCGCGGTGAGGGACCCGGGCCTAGGGCCACCCTGGCAGCTCAGGCAGCTCCCGGGCCAGTGCCAGCAGCAGGAGCAGAAGCCAGTACCTGGCAGCACCACCAGCCACGCAGAGTGATGGGAAAAGCCAATAGAATTGCCCGCCAGGCAGGTGTACTCCCCCGCATCCTCAAAGGTGACATTGTGCAAGGACAGAACCTCTAGCTCCTTGTCGGTGGTGTTAGCGCCCGCAGTCTACAAAGAGAGAACAGAGCGAGATAGGCGCGAGCCAGCTCCCGGGGGCACCACGGCCCGGTCCACACCGACAGGATCCAGCCAGGCTGCAAAGAAAACGCCGCCACCACCGCCGCCTCGGCCGCCACCACCACGGGCCCTGCCGTGACCACTGCCCCAGTGGGCCCCGCCTCGTGCGTGGGCCCCAGCCTGAAGCCAGTCCCTCCACCGGCGAGTCCTCTGTCCCGGGTGAGCGTGAGGCCTGCAGGCAGCACAGAACCGCGCAGATGGCAGCATGCAGGGCTGAGGCCATGTGGAGGTGGCAGGCAGGGTTAGTACAGAGCAGGGGCTGAGGGAGGACGAGGGCGGGGAGACGGCGGGAGGTGAGCAGGGAGTGGAGTCTGTGGCAGAGCAGGCGTGGAAAGTGGATGCTCAGACAGTGCGGGGCTCGGCCCCTCGCAGGCTCCCAGGGCCTCATGGGTATGCACGTGAGGTGAGGAGGGGTGGGCACGGCCCCGGGGTCCGAAGCAGGCAGCCACCGTGGTGGCCAGGGCTCTCAGAGGAGGAGCAGGAGTCACGGGTGGGAGCGAGCAGGACCGGGCGTGCAGGGCATGCAGGCAGGCACACGGCCGGGGCGTTGGAGCTGGAGCTCGGCGTGCCAAGCAGGCATGGGACAGAGTCGTTACCTGCGTGGGGCCCGTGAACGCGCAGCCAAAAGGCCTTCTCAGACACGCCTATGAAATTGGTGGCCCGACAGAGGTACTCGCCCCCGTCCGGCTCCGACACATTGGCCAGGCGGAGGCGCGCGTCCGCCTCCACATTCTCACTGATCCAGGACTGCGGGGGACAAGAGACCTGGCTCAGGCATGCCCTCGAGCCAGCCGTGGCGGGGGGGCCCCAAGGGTGGGGCGGGGCAGGGGGGGCTGGGCACCGGGGCACGGGGCGGCGGGCGTGGCTTCACGACCAGTCCTGCGGCAGCCCTGGGCCCCACGCCGGAGGCCTGAGGGGGGCAGTGGTGGTGGCATGGCGCAGGGCTTTGGCGGGGGGCTCCCGTGCCTGCCTCGGTGCCGGTCCCTGCCACCTGACCGCCTCGTCTCTGCTTTCCGTGTCCCAGCTGTCCCAACTCAAGATGCCTCCGGAGGCCGTGGAACCCAGCCGCCGGCAGAGAGCCGATTCCACCCAGGGCCCGCCTCGGAGCTCCAGCCCACCCGGGCCTCCGCAGGCCCTGGTCCCGCTGCAGGCTGCAGAAGATGGAGACCCACCTCCAGGGCAAAGAGGGAAGCGTGGCCTACCTCAAGAGGCCCCGAGCAGGGGTGCGAGGAGGAGCCGGAGCTCGGCTCCCCCCGGGCCCCCCGGACCCTGCCCCACCCGTGGCCCCCGCCCCGCCGCGGCGCTCACCTTCAGCACGGTGACGTAGGGTGTGCCGTCCGGGCCCACCTTGCTGCCATTCACCTCCACGTGCTTCAGCCACTGGATGTGGGGCTGGGCGTCGCTGTACACCTTGCAGTGGAACTCCACGTCGCTGCCCAGCACGGCTGTCTGGTTGGCCGGCAGCCCGGCCTGCAGGATGGGCCGGTGCGGGGAACGCTCTGCGGGAGCATTGGGTCAGCTGCGGCCGCAGGCTCCCCCCCCCCCCCCCGCCCCGGCCCTCCCCGCCCGCTCGCGGGCCTGGTTGGTGCTGCGCTCAGCTCACCCAGCACATCCAGCATGTACGTCTGCCGGATGCTGCCGAACTTGTTCTCCACCACACAGGTGTAGTTGCCGCGGTCGGAGGGGACCACGCTCTCCATGACCAGGCTCCACTGCTGGTGCCGCAGCTGCGGAGAGGGGGGGTCAGGTGAGCCCTGCTCTCCCTGCCCCCACCCCCGCCCTCCCTGCCCCTGGTCTCCCCACCCCTCCCTGCCCCGGCCCTCCCCACCCTTCCAGGCCCCTCCCCTCCCCACTCCTGCCCACCTACCTTGATGCCCCCTATGCGATGCTCCCCGCGGAACTCCTTCCCGTTCTTCAGCCAGGAGATGGAAGGCACGGGGTTGCCGGCGGCCGGGCAGCGGAAGCGCACGGTGTTGGCCGCAGGCACGGCCAGCAGCTTCTTGTCCATCCGCTCAGGCCGGGTCCAGTACGGGGCCCCTGGGGAGGGGGTGTGCGTGAAGGAATTGGGGGGACCGCTGCCCTTCCCAGACCTCTGTCCCACACCCAGGACTGCCCCACTCCCAAGAGCTGGGCCTTGTCAGGGTGCCTTGCCCGGGACTGGGCGTCCTGCAGCCCCTCCCAGGGGGGCTGGAGCAGTCCAACACGGCAGCCTCGGAGGCGCCCTCTGCAGGGCCCCGGGTTCGGCTGGCACTGCAGGGAGAGCTGCCGGGCATTCTGCCTGCTCCTGGGCTGGGAGACTGGAGGCAGCAGCAGCTCCTGACCTCTGAGTTGCACCCCAGGGGGGTGTGAACACAGCCCCCCACACACACACGCTGGAAGCTGCAGTGACTCTAGGCTGCTCCCTAGCAGCCAGGACCTGACAGGCCGCAAGTGACCCAGCTCAAGTCCAGTACTGTCTGCAAGGCCAGCGAGCAGAGGTGGCCATCGGGGCCCAGGGGCTCCTCGGCCTGTGTGGCTGGGCGCTGGGGCTGTGGGCAGCTGAGCTGAGCCTTTTGCTCTGAACATACTGACAGCCATGGGAAAGGAAAACGAGAAGCCCGGCAGCAGCTCAGGACGGGAGCCTGGCCCGGGCTCCCCGTCCAGGCCTCCGACAGCTCAGGACGGGAGCCTGGCCTGGGCTCCCCGTCCAGGCCGCCAGCAGCAGCTCAGGACGGGAGCCTGGCCCGGGCTCCCCGTCCAGGCCTCCGACAGCTCAGGACGGGAGCCTGGCCTGGGCTCCCCGTCCAGGCCTCCGACAGCTCAGGACGGGAGCCTGGCCCGGGCTCCCCGTCCAGGCCGCCAGCAGCAGCTCAGGCCTCTGGGGCTCGGTTCCTGTCTCTCCACACATCACCCCAGCTATTCTTCTTGGCCCCTGAGCTGGCTCACTGAGCCCCATGCACCACAGACGCCCAGCTGCGAGCACCACCCCATGTCCACCACATGCTCCGTCTCAGCACCTCAAACTCAGCTGCCCCAGAGCCAGAACCCCACTGCACTGGCCCATCCACAGCCACAAAGCCCACCGAGCCAGGACACGGCGCCTGGCGTCCTTCCCTGATCGTTCCTCCACGCCAGCTGCCCAGCCTGCTGGAGCAGCTCCCTGGCACCTCAGGTCCTGTCCCTGACAGCCCCTTCCCAGAGGCCGCACCAGGGTCCCGAAGGCCGGCCTGGCTGCCTCTGGGCCCGTGGGGCCTCCCAGCTCCAGCAGGCAAAGGCACGCGCCCCGCCCCACCCACACGGGGCTCTGCCCGCTCTCACCGGTGTCTTCGGCCACGTCTTCCCCATCTTCGTCATCTCCGGAGGATGGAGTATCTACAAGGCAGGTGTGTTTGTGACCCCGGGGTAGTTCCTGAGCCTGGGGTCCGCCTAGCCTCTCCCGGGCTGCGCTGTGGGGGGGTTACCTGTCACGCGCACGCTGAAGCGGCACAGCACGCGCTGTGTGAGCTGCTGCTGGCAGCTGTAGGCCCCGGCGTCCTCCTGGGAGGCATTCAGCACCTGCAGCCGTTGCGTCCCCACCAAGACTCGCTGGGAAGACACCAGCCCCGCGCCGTCCTTGACCCAGACCGTGGGGCCCACGGGCCCCCCCGCAGGGGCCTGGCAGCTCAGCTCCACCGCGTCACCGATGCCGAAGGTCACCTGCTCCTGCTGGTCAGGCTCTGGCCCAGGGACCTCTGCAGGTGACATGGGCAGCCGTGAGTCAAGCACCCGGCTCTCAGCACCCCACTCTGCAGACACACGCGGGGCCCAGCAGGTCCGTGAGGAAGGGCCTGCCCCCGGAACACGGGCCCCCAGATGCCGCTCAAACTGAGGCTGGGAAAGGGGGGCCGACCCGAGGGCGGAGGCCGTGGTCTTGTCCCACACTGCCTGAGGCCTTCACTGGGCTCCTAAGTGTGAAAGCCAGGACCCACCATCAAAACGCGACCACGCGCTGGGCACGGGACGCCGGGCGCTGAGACCCGAGAACAGTCCAGGCCACATCCAAGAGACGCTTAGCTCGAACTGCCACCAAAAGGCCAGAAGTAGAGCTGTGGCAGCATGCCAGACCCAAGCAGAGTGAAAAAGCTGAGGACAGCGCCCGGGGCCCTGAGTTCAAGCCCACAGAATGGGCTTGCACAGCTGTGGGTGGCACAGTGGGTTTGCTTGTAGCACTGCCCCCTACTCCCAGTTACAAAGTATTCTTCTCTTGACTTTTTCACTTGGGAATGTAAAAAAAAAAGAAAAGAAAAAAACTGCATCTCAGATCACAGGTGGGTCCCATCTTCCTGACCTCTGGCTCAGGAAGCAGAGGCAGAGTGGAGGGAGGGCCCGCTCTCAGCACCTCATCTCTTCATTTAGGGGGGATACAAAGGAGAAAGAGGCCAGTCAACAAGGTGAGAAAACTGGCATTTATGGTTGCTGTGTGGTGCCCAGACAGGGTCTGCAAGGAGGAGTCCTCTGTGCAGCCTTTGTGCCAGCTCCACAACACACACAAGACCAACGGGCTGAAGGCCCCGACAGGGTCACAAAAAGCCAAGTGAGCTCACGGGGCGGCGAGGTGCTGGGGACCCCACCTTCCCTTCCCAGAAGCCCTCAGTGCCCAGGTACCAAGTGAGCAAGTGAGAGCCAGAGCCACAGGGCCTCAACCTGAGGGCTGGGAAGCTGGGACAGATGCAGGCGGTCTCTGACCTCTGCCCTGCCTAGGAGCTGCCCAGCTCCCCGGACCTGGGACCCAGGGCCCTGCACCAACAGAGCTGACCACTATCCAGGCCTTCTTGCCAGGAGCAGTGTCAGGCCTGGGGTTGCTGGGCTTAGGGCCCGGGACATGGGTGGGTGGTCCTGCTGGGCAGACCTCCTTCCCACACCCAGCTGGCCCGGCTGCCCCATCACTTGTCATTCTGCCGACGCCTGGCCTAGATTCGAAGCCCAGCTGCCTACGCTGGCTCTCTGGCCAGGCCCAATTCTGTCCCTCCCAAATACGCCAGCCCAGTGCCTGCCATTCAGAAGGTCTGCCCTTGTCCACAGGGCAGCCCTTGAGGGCTTACATTTGAAGGTAGCCAGGGCTCAGAACATGGCCCTGGGCGGCCCCCACTCAGAGGGGCTCCTGGCCTCCCCTCCAGCTCTTCAATCCTGGCTACTATGTTCTGTGGGGACCACCCAGTACTAGGAACTGCCTGAGAACCCCCACCCCCAAAGCCAGGAAAGGCCAGACCAGTCATGGTAGCCTCAGCTCCAGGCCCCGGCCCAAAAGCAACAGCCTGTTGGTTCCGGTTGGTCTGGGCAGGGACGAGAGGTCAAGCCATCACACAAGTCTTTGCTTCAGTCTGGTCCAGTGGCGGGGAAGGCACACAGCAGCCCAAGCCGAGAGCCTGGCAGGGTCTGACTGGAGAGAACGGGGGCCCTCACTGACCGGCCCCAGTCAAGGGTCAAGGGCTGACCCTCGACCTGTCCTCCCACCCTGCCCGCCAGGCACCAGCAGAGGTCAGAGATGCCTGGACTTTGTGTGGCCTCGTGGGGGTGGGGGTGGTGATCGCTTCTTGGGATTCCATCCCAGAGCTGAGAGGCCTGGGGGAGGTGGAAGAGAGCTGGGACACGGAAGGAAGAAGTATCTGGGCCCTGCTTGAGCAGGCACTAAGGGGGCCAGTCCTGCCCCCCGGAGAGGTGAGAGCAGCGCTCCTCAGGGCCTCGGCCCCGGGGCGTCCTGTCTTCAGGGAGGGAACTGCCCCAGTGTCCCTGGCCCCCCTGAGCAGAGAGGGACCAGGTGCCACGGGTCATCAGCAGCACACTTTGCACTGGCAAAGAAAGGGGTACTATGCGCTGAGAGGATGGTGCTGGGCCTGGGGTCAGTTCTCCTAGAAGACACTCAGGAGGTCTGGGGTCCAGAAAGACCACCTCACTTGGGAAGGAGAGGCGGGGCAGACTTCAGTGTGCAGGGGTGAGGTGTGTCTCTGCCCCAGGGCCTTCTGTAGGAGACAGACGTCTGTCGCGGAGAGGACTGCAGGCCTGGCCCAGGGCACGTGGCTCTGGGTCACTACGGTCCAGGCTCCAGGGCTGTCAACTACCTATGCAACTCAGAACGAGCGCCAGATCTAGACTCAAGTGTCTGGGAACGTGGGGGCTGGGAAAGGGGGCTTGGCGGTAGAGCGCTGGCCTAGCATGCAGGAAGCCCTGGGTTCGATGACTCAGTACCACGGACACAGAAAAAGGCTGGACATGGCCCGGTGGCTTGAGTGGTAGAGAGCCAGCCTTGGGGAAGAGCAGCTCAGGGACAGTGACCAGGCCTTGCACACCCCAGGAATGGTGAGAGACAGAGATGGGGGGCGGGGTGGAGAAGCTGGGCTCAGGGAACAGAGCACTCTGGTTTTGATCAGGCCACACTCCACAGGCAGGGTGTGGGAAGCGTTTGCCAGGTGAGTGGCTAACACAGCCTAAGCGAGGCCTGGAGCAACATTACAGGGTCGGGCCTTCCTGCATTTCCACCTCCCCCTACCAGAAGACATTCCAGAGGCGAGTTTCCTAACAAAATGGGGGGGGGTGGATCTGGGGGGGGGGTGGATCTGGAGGCCAGCAAGCCTAATGAGGGCTTAGGGGATCAACAGGCCTAACCTCCAAACGACCGACCATCATCAGCGTCCCGCCCCAGGTAAGGAGTCAGGAGACAGCCAGGCCTGGCAGCCGGCTCCAGAGCAGACGGCTAGCTCTCACAGCAAGGTTCCCTGGTAAACGTCCCTGCCCATTGCCGGGCCCCGCTTCCTAAGACCCCTTGCCCTCTCCAACATCTGCCCCAGGACCAAACTACAGCTGCCTCCTCGAGCCCGGCAGCCCCTGGAGACCTGCGAGAGGCCCGGGGTCTGCAGTCCAGTCCCCAGGGAGACGTGGAGAGGCGGAGGGGCTCCCGGGCTCAGCGGAGGTTAATGAACCACTCGGAGGCCGGCAGGGCTCAAAGTCCAGCCCTGCCCCGGAGCGGGTGAGGGCCGGGAGGCCGCAGCCAAGCCCCGGGAGGGGACTGCCCGGCCTCCCCGTTCTCCTCTGTGTGGGGGAGCCCAGCCCCCAGGGCTGCCCCTGCCCCCTACAAGTGAAGCAGGGGCAGCGGCTGCTCCCGTCGGCTCGGGCGGGGGGCGGGAGCGGGTCACCGGCTGGCCGGGCCGCTCCGGGGACGGCGCCGACCAGGCCCTCGGCAGCTTCCACGAGGGCCCGGCCATCTCGTTGAGGAGCCGCATTAAGTTCGTGGACCCATCCACTCCCCGCCTGCGTCGGGGAGCCGGGGGGCGCGGGCGGGGGGTCCCAGGGCTCCGGGCGGGCGCGGGCTCCCGTCCCCGTCCCCGCCGCCCCCGTCCCCGTCCCCGCCGCCCCCGCCCCCGTCCCCGCCGCCCCCGCCGCCCCCCGGGCCGCTGACCTCGGGCGGCCCCTGTCACGCCGCTGAATGACACGCGCATTCAGGCGTCGGGCCACTTTCATTCATAAAAAAATGACATTGTTCGGGCGCCGCGGCCGCCGCTGGAGAAGGGGCTGGGGAGGGGCGCCGCCATCTGCCCGGCCGCCCTCGGCTCGCACCTCCCCGCCGGGCACAAAGGGCGGCTGTGGGCCGGGGCCGGGCGGGGCCGCGCGCCCGGGGAGGCTCCGCGCCCGGGGAGGCTCCGCGCCGGCCGCTGGGCCGCCCGCCCGCCGCCCCGCCGCCCGCCGCCCGCCGCCCGCCGCCCGCCGCCCCGCCGCCCGCGCCGCCCGCGCAGACCCTGTCACCCGGGCCCGCGGCCATCGGGACCCGCAGGCTTCGAGCCGGCGCCTCCCGTCCGCCCTCCACGCCGCCCGGGCCGGGCGCTCCTTACCTGCCGCGCTCCGCACCACGCGCCGCTCCGCGCCGGGACGCTCAGCGACGACGACGACGACGACGCCGGCCGCCACGGCCACGGCCACGGCCACGCAGAGCGCCAGGGCGCGGGCCGCGGCGCCCATGGCTGGCGGGGCCGCGGCGTCCTCAGGCGGCGCGCGCGGGCATGCTGCGCCCCGCCGGGCGTCTGCGGGAGGGGCGCGCGTCAGCGGGGCGGCCGAGGGCGCGCAGCCGGGCCCGACCCCCGCCCGCCGCCGCCGCCGCCGCCGCCCAGGGCTCCGGGCCGCCTGGCGCCGGCCGCCGCCGCCCCGCCGCGGGCCCCCCCGCCGCCCGCCCGCCCGCCCCGGCGGCGCGGAGCCTCCCAGGGCGGCGGCGGCCGGCTCTGCCGAGCGGGAAGCCCGCGCCGGGCCGGGCCCCGCCGCAGCGCCGCCGGAGCGAGCCCGCCGCGCCCCCGGCCCCTCTTGGCGCCCGCCGAGTCCCCGCGCCCACCTGGCCTGGCTCTCTACCGCGGCGCCCGCCGTGCGCCCCGTCCCCGCGGCCGTGCGCCCGCCCGAGCGCCCGAGCCCGACCGCGCGGCGCCCGCTTCCCGCGCCACCGCCGCCGCCACCACCACCGCGCACTGATCCCGGGCTGCCGGGTCCCCGCAGCCAGTCGGGGACGGGCCGCGCCGGCCACGCCCCGGACGGCCACGCCCCCGGACGGCCACGCCCCTCCGGGCGGGACCCGACGGGGAGGCCGGGCGAGGGCGCTCCGCCGCCCCGGAGGGCGTGGGACCCGGCCGGCCAGCCCGGATGGGAGGCCTGGGCCCTGCTTCTTATCTCCCTCGAGGGGCTGGGGCTGTGCTCCAGGATCAGAGGGAGGACCCGGGGGCTGGGGTCAGAGGGAGGGCTGGGATGGCTGTGGTCAGAGGGAGGACTTGGATGGCTGGGGTCAGAGGGAGGGCTGGGATGGCTGGGGTCAGAGGGAGGACCCGGGTGGCTGGGGTCAGAGGGAGGACCCGGGTGGCTGGGGTCAGAGGGAGGACTGGGATGGCTGTGGTCAGAGGGAGGACTTGTGTGGCTGGGGTCAGAGGGAGGACCCGGGTGGCTGGGGTCAGAGGGAGGACTTGGGTGGCTGGGGTCAGAGGGAGGACTTGGGTGGCTGGGGTCAGAGGGAGGACTTGTGTGGCTGGGGTCAGAGGGAGGACTTGGGTGGCTGGGAGAGGGAGGACTTGGGTGGCTGGGAGAGGGAGGACTTGGGTGGCTGGGAGAGGGAGGACCCGGGTGGCTGGGGTCAGAGGGAGGACTTGGGTGGCTGGGGTCAGAGGGAGGACTGGGATGGCTGTGGTCAGAGGGAGGACTTGGATGGCTGGGGTCAGAGGGAGGGCTGGGATGGCTGTGGTCAGAGGGAGGACTTGGATGGCTGGGGTCAGAGGGAGGACTTGGGTGGCTGGGGTCAGAAGGAGGACCCGGGTGGCTGGGGTCAGAGGGAGGACCCGGGTGGCTGGGGTCAGAGGGAGGACTGGGATGGCTGTGGTCAGAGGGAGGACTTGGGTGGCTGGGGTCAGAGGGAGGACCCGGGTGGCTGGGGTCAGAGGGAGGACTTGGGTGGCTGGGGTCAGAGGGAGGACTTGGGTGGCTGGGGTCAGAGGGAGGACTTGGGTGGCTGGGAGAGGGAGGACTTGGGTGGCTGGGAGAGGGAGGACTTGGGTGGCTGGGAGAGGGAGGACCCGGGTGGCTGGGGTCAGAGGGAGGACTTGGGTGGCTGGGGTCAGAGGGAGGACTTGGGTGGCTGGGGTCAGAGGGAGGACTGGGATGGCTGTGGTCAGAGGGAGGACTTGGGTGGCTGTGGTCAGAGGGAGGACTTGTGTGGCTGGGAGAGGGAGGACTTGGGTGGCTGGGAGAGGGAGGACTTGGGTGGCTGGGGTCAGAGGGAGGACTTGGGTGGCTGGGAGAGGGAGGACTTGGGTGGCTGGGGTCAGAGGGAGGACTTGGGTGGCTGGGAGAGGGAGGACTTGGGTGGCTGGGAGAGGGAGGACTTGGGTGGCTGGGGTCAGAGGGAGGACTTGGGTGGCTGGGAGAGGGAGGACTTGGGTGGCTGGGAGAGGGAGGACTTGGGTGGCTGGGGTCAGAGGGAGGACTTGGGTGGCTGGGAGAGGGAGGACTTGGGTGGCTGGGGTCAGAGGGAGGACTGGGATGGCTGGGGTCAGGGAGGACTTGGGTGGCTGGGGTCAGAGGGAGGACTGGGATGGCTGTGGTCAGAGGGAGGACTTGTGTGGCTGGGGTCAGAGGGAGGACCCGGGTGGCTGGGGTCAGAGGGAGGACTTGGGTGGCTGGGGTCAGAGGGAGGACTTGGGTGGCTGGGGTCAGAGGGAGGACTTGTGTGGCTGGGAGAGGGAGGACTTGGGTGGCTGGGAGAGGGAGGACTTGGGTGGCTGGGGTCAGAGGGAGGACTTGGGTGGCTGGGAGAGGGAGGACTTGGGTGGCTGTGGTCAGAGGGAGGACTTGGGTGGCTGGGAGAGGGAGGACTTGGGTGGCTGGGGTCAGAGGGAGGACTTGGGTGGCTGTGGTCAGAGGGAGAACTTGGGTGGCTGGGAGAGGGAGGACTTGGGTGGCTGGGGTCAGAGGGAGGACTTGGGTGGCTGGGGTCAGAGGGAGGACTTGGGTGGCTGGGGTCAGAGGGAGGACTTGGGTGGCTGGGGTCAGAGGGAGGACTTGGGTGGCTGGGGTCAGAGGGAGGACTGGGATGGCTGGGGTCAGGGAGGACCCTGTGGCTGGCGTCAGAGGGAGGACACTGGTGGCTGGGGTCAGCAGGTCAACCTCAGTGGCGACAGGAATGTCAGACATCCTTCCCAGAAGTGAGGGCCCTCAGGTAGAGAACAGTGTGACCGCATTCCAGAAGACAGACAGATGTCCCACTGGGTTAGGGACAGGGACTCTAGGGCACAAGCCGTGTGTAGTTCCCTCGTCTTTCCCCGACACCCCCAGAAGGAAGCATTCTGAGGCGGGCTGCTTGCTGAGCCTCAGGATGGAGGTCAGGAGCTGGTGACCACTGCCCTGGGAGGGGAGCGGAGCGGAGCGGAGGGGAAGGGAGGGGGCCGAGACACGGCTGCTGAAGGAGAGGGCATATTGGGGTGACAGTTCAGGTCTCAGGAGCAGCCAGCACAGCCCTGCAGGTGCCGGCGTGGAGACAGACAGACAGTGCCTGTCCCTGTGTCCACTGTGGCAGGTCAAGGCGTGTTGTCTTGTTTTCAGGCAAGGAGTGCGGCCAGGGGCCCACGGGAGTCAGAGCGAGGAAGGTGAGGCCTGGGCCGGATGATTGTTTCTGGGCAGCTGGTGGCTTTGACGCGTGGTCATCAAGAACAAGGAATAACTGCCTGCACCCATCCCAGCCACGTGGCGGGGCTCACCTCATCGCCTGGGCAGCAGCCTCAGTGCCCCAGATCCACCTTCCAGCTCGGCACCTCTGCGGGCCCCGGGAACGCACAGTGGACTGTCCAGCCCCCCTTGTTATGCAGCATCCGGGGACTGCCACATGCCCCCTCCCCTGTGCCGTGCCTGCTGCGGCAGAGTGCCCAGCAGTCTGGCCATTTCTGCTTTATGTCTGGGTTGCTCTCTCTTCTCCACCCCCTCTTCTGTCTGTGCCCCAGGCCTGGTTCCAGGGCCACACCTTTCAGGCTCTCGGCTGCCAGCTTCTGGGCAGGTCTGAGCCGTGGTGGCGCAGGTGGCAAGCGGGGACGAGTTGTTCTCCACTCCTTCCGGTCAGCCCTAGGGCCACCGCTCCCGGAGCCTGGCACGTCAGCTCTGCGTCCGCAGCCTTGGGCTGAGTACACTGCACCTGGATGCGTTTCCTTGGAACCCTGGTACCCACTGCCATAGCTGGTGGGCTCAAAGGCACGCCCGCAGTGCCAGTCACGGGAGTCTGAGTGTGGGGCACAGCAGAATGCACACCCTGAGACCCTGGGAGACCCTCGCCTGCCGTCCTCAGCACGTGGCAGCTTCCCCCCAATTCCCTCTCCCCCTTCACGTGGCAGCTTCCCCCCAATTCCCTCTCCCCCTCCTCGTGGCAGCTTTCCCCCAATTCCCTCTCCCCCTTCACGTGGCAGCTTCCCCCCAATTCCCTCTCCCCCTTCTCGTGGCAGCTTTCCTCCTGTCCGCATCAACTCTTTCATGACACTTGTGGTCACTCCTTATCTCAGACTAGCAAAGGTCCTTGTTCAGTGTGCCTCCTCCGCCAGTGTCCGGGCGGGGACATGGGGTGTCCCTTTGAAGCCCCTCCTCACACCCGGTGGTGGCCACGGCATCCACACTGGACGTGTCCCCTTCCTTGCAGACCCTTGAGCTCTGTTGGCCCTGCCGGGGCCTTGGTTCAGAGGGCAGCTGCGTTCCCATCAGTCCACCATGCCAACCTGCACCCAGAGTGCCCGGCCTCCACCCAGGACAGCACCCCTGCAGGGAGTCTGAGACCAGACTCGGGCCACACACGGGCACTTCCCGCCCCAGCCCTGGTTCTTAGCCCCTTTTATGTGGGGCCGGGCCCCCACCCTGCACCAGGCCCCCCACTCCTCCATCTGCTGACTCACCCCTACATCGGCCAGGATCATCTGGGCTCTCCAGAGCCTTTCCAAGTCTGGTCAGGATCACAGACCCAGCCTGCTAGCCCCAGGGGGCAGGAGAGCGGTGGGGGCAGGGCAGGGGGCAGGAGCCCTGGGCAGCAGAGCCCCATTCTCCATGCCCACCTCACTGCCCACTCCTCTGGATCCCACACAACTTGCAGGGCCCACACTCCCGGGTGGGGGGGGCGTGGGGGGCAGAGACGCCCGGCTCAGCCCATCTTCACGACTCCCAGCTGGCTGGCGGTCGCTTGCTGGGCTTGTGTGGCCAGGCGGTGGGCAGAGACATGGAGGGT
The DNA here is from genome assembly GCF_031878675.1 of Megascapheus bottae. Lineage (NCBI taxonomy): Eukaryota > Metazoa > Chordata > Mammalia > Rodentia > Geomyidae > Megascapheus > Megascapheus bottae. The sequence goes on from NC_143521.1 coordinate 59,832,741, forward strand.
ACTCGCTGTGTGCCCGGCTCAAGAGCCCACAGGCCCGCTCCACACCCCCACCTCCTCAGCGCCCGGGCTGGGGCAGGGGTGGTGGTCCTGGCACGGACGTGAATCCACAGCCGCCTCCAACCACAGCGCTCCAGGCAGGCAGTGGTGCCACAGGGCTCAAGGCAGCCTTCAGCCCAGAGGCGGGAAGGTCTGGGGGGCCCCTGCCGTCTGCCTCACTGAGGCTGGTCCACCTCCTGTGACAGACTTTTAGGATCCTAGAGCTGCTCCCTCCCTCCGCACCCTAAGCCTTCTCTAGGATCCCTGCTGCCCCGTGTGTGCAGGCTGTTCCATGAGGGCACACAAAGGCCTCTCTGGGAGCCCCTGAGCTGGGCTGACTCCCGAGTGGGGATGTGTCTGCGAGAGTTGGTGGATGAATTCTACTTTTTAAACTTATCCTGAGAATTTGAGGAAGATAAAACAAAAAACAAAAAAAACCCCACAGTGGCTGGAAATGTGGTGGAGTGGTAGAGTGCTTGCCTAGCATGCACGAAGCCCTGGGTTCAATACCTCAGGTCCACATAACACAGAAAAACCAAGAAGCGGTGCTGTGGCTCCAGTAGTAGGGCGCTAGCCTTGAGCAAAAGGAGCTCAGGGACAGTGTCCAGGCCCAGTGTTCAAGCCCCAGGACTGGCAATCGATCAGTAAAGTAAGAAGCACATTTGAGTTGCTCATTATTAATAGAAGTGGAATTTTAAAGGACATGGAGAAAGAGAGAAAGTATTCCAAAATCCCTCAGCCAACACTAGCTACTATACAAGATCCATAATTTTTGCTCTGAGCTTCCTGGCAGGCTGAGCAAAAAGGGCAACATCATGAATCATGAGCTATTGAGAGCAAGGATATGCCATCATGGTCACAGTCCAAGCTTTCTGCCTTTTTTTTTTTTTTTTTTTTTTTTTTTTTTTTTTTTGCCAGTCCTGGGCTTGAGCTCAGGACCTGAGCACTGTCCTTGGACTTTCACAAGGCTAGAGCTCTACCACTTGAGCCTCAGCACCACTTCTGGGTTTTTTCTATGTATGTGGAACCGAGGAATCGAACCTGGGTCTTCATGCATGCTAGGCAAGCACTCTACCACGAGGCCAGACTCCCTGCCTGCTTTCTCCCCTTTTTGCCCCTTGGTTCGGTCAGATTGCTGAACTTCAAGGTCTGACTTTGGAGAAAAGCAGCTGCTCTCAGGTAAGCGGAGGACGAGCAGAGAGCAGGACCTTCAGCTGACACAGGAGGCAGGCGTAGGCTCCTTGGGCTCTGCTGTCCAGAGGCTCACAACGCTCACCCCACCCTGGCACCTAAGGGCTGCCGGGCCAGGGCCCAGGGCGGGGTGCCAGGAGCTCCTGGGGGAGTGGGGGGCAGCCCCGCTGGGCAGGCAGGGGTTAAAGCCTCGCAGCTCCGCTTGCTGGGCTGGCCAGGCCAGTAGCCACTGAGCAGCCCAGAACTCTGTTTTCCTAAGCGCTTGGCATTTGCCTGAAACCTCAAGTGTATTTTCCTTAAGTTTTATTTTTTCTTTGACCCCAAACTCTGGTAAATCCAAGGGAAATTTAATTATGGTGTTTTGGGTCCATTTACACTTAAACCCTCTCAGCATTTTTTTTTCCAGGACCCTTTTGGAGTTCAACACGTCTTGGGAGCCTTCTAAATGAACGTTTTTATTAGTATTATTTTTTGAAAGGCCTCCCTCCCCTCCACCCCCCTGCACCAGCCTTTCTGCCAAGAATAAACAAGCCCCGACTCCACAGGCTGGGATTGAATGAGGAATCCAGGCCCTGGGGCCGCGGGCAGCGCCGGCCACGCCCTCTCAGCGCCCTGGCCCTGCCCCTCGGAGGACCCTTCCCCTGGACCCTCCCGACGTCAGCGGCTGGTGCCAGCTTTGGCTGCAGTCCTGGTCAGAGATCATTCCGCTGCCCTCTGCCTCAGGCACAGCAGAGACGGGAGCTTGGAGCAGCCAGGGCTCTCGTGGACAAAGAGCTGCCTCCATCTCGGCCCAGTGGAGCGGCAGTCCGTGCCTGGCCCAGCAGTGGACAGTGGGCCCACTGGAGACCAGTCCTCTTCCACGCCACCCGCACCATTACCCACACCCAGCCCCACAGACCCACTGAGCTGCCCAACAGCAGGCTCGCCAGCAGCTGCCCTGCCCCCAGGAGCTGCGGCTGGACCTGGAAGTGGCAGGGTAACCCCAGCAAGCTCCCCAGCCCCAGGCCAGGCACCCGGGCGATGGTGGCCTGCTTGGAGCTCGCTGGACGCAGGCTGCACAGAGGCCGCCACTTGCTTCGGGGGTCCTGTTGGCTCTCCGCAGGGCTCAACGGGAGGGCAGGGTCGTGTGGGCCAGTGGGTGCAGATCCCAAGCAGTCCTGACCTCCAAGGGGGTTCAGGGGTGAAGAAGACCCCGTATCTGAGCCTCGCACACCAGCCCTGTCTGCTGTGCCCACCGAGGGCCCCGGCCTCCCTTCTGAGGGCTCCGTCGACCCTGCTGAGCCGCCTGGGGGGACTCAGGGACTTGGAGGAGGTCAGGAAGGAAGGGTGGGGGAGGAGAAGGACATGATTCCAAGACTTCCAGTTATAGGGACCCCACAGCACCCCAACATCTAGAAGCCAGCCCTGGCCAGGGCCAGCGGCCTCGCTGCAGACGGAGTGGAGCCTCCTGCTGCTGAGCCTCTGGCCCCAGCCTCCGAAGCTGCTGTGCCCCGGAAGAGCCAGCCAGGGCCCCCGTGGCACAGCCCCCTCCCTCCGCAGGGCCCACGACGGACGCCTCCTCCAGCACAGCCAGCCCTCTGCTGCCACGGCCACTGCAGCTGGGCACACAGCCGCCCTGTCCCAGCAGCCGCTCAGGGACATCCAGGACCCCCGGCTCCCAGCCACCCCCTACCCTCACTGACACCATGTCTGGACAGCTCCGAGCTCAGTAAGTTTGCTGAGGGGCTGGGGGACAGTGAGTGTCCATCGGTCTTGAGCCGGGGGACCCAGTGCCAGGTGGAATAGAGGGACAGCCTGAACTTCCTTTTTTTTTTCTTTTTGCCGGTCCTGAGTCTTGAACTCAGGGCCTGAGCCCTGTCCTTGGGCTTTCCTCAAGGTCAGCTCTACTACTTAGCCCCAGCCCCACTTCCGGCTTTTTTCCGTGTGTGCAGGATGGAGGAATTGAACCCAGAGCGTCGTGCATGTCAGGCAGGCATCTACCACCACACCACACGCCAGGCCCCTGAAGTTCTAATAGAGACGTCTGCGTCCTTCCCTCAGCCACACCCTCTGCTCTGCTCCTGGCTCATGACAGCTCTGTTGTCCCTTAGCCTGGACAGACAAGGGGCCGAGGGAGGGGCTGGGGGCAGAGGCCGGGGTCAGGGACACGGTCAGCCATAGCTGTCCATACCTGCGTAACTCTGGCGAGGCAGGACCGGCCAGCAGGCAGGCCCTGAGCTTACCACGGCTCAGGATGAAAGGTAGGGAGCCGTCGGAGGAGGCAGGGATCGGCCTGCCCAGCCCGAGACTCAGGGCTCCACTGGGAGCTGCAGTGCAGACCAGGTGGCCTGGAGGGGCTCTTGACTCTCTCCCTGAGCCCCCCCACAGGGTACACTGCTGGGTACTGCTGGTAATCTCATGTCCTGCACACCAGCCTCTCAGCCCTGAATCTGCCCGGGGTCAGGGCGGCCGGGGCTGGCGAGGGCGGCCAGACCCAGACCCCAGGCTCCCACACCCAGCCGTCTCGGGCTCAGGGTCTGTGTTGCTTCAGTGAGGATCAAAAAGGCTTACCAAGCCGGCCAGGCAGGGCCGGTTTCCCACAGCTCCCCTCCACCCTCTCCCCTTCCTCCCAGCAGGCTTTGCTCCCCAGCGTCTCTGCCCACCCCGACCCTCCCACCCTTTTCTTCCTCTGAGATGGTCTCTTAGGCCATCTCACCCGATGGCACCGTGGGTGCTTCTCCCAAGCCCATCCTCTGCCCAAGGCCTGGATTCCAGGGCCACAGGTGAGGAACTGAAACACTGAAGGTCTGCAGTGGGGCAGCGGGACCTGAGCTCATCTGGAGGCTGGAGCCAGGACCCAGGGCAGGACTGGGGGGCCAGGCGCAGCCCGCACAGGACCCACGGAAGCAGGCCGCTGTGAGCATGGCGCTGTCGACCCAGGGGTGCCAGGCAAGCTCCCATGGCCAGCGCTGGCTGCCTGCCCACCCAGGCGCAGAGGGCTGGGCCGGGCCTGGAAAACTGGGTCAGAGCAAGGCTGGGCAAGCCCCTCTCCCAGCACACAGCCTCCATCACTGCGCGCCAGGGGCCGTGCACGTGAATGTACCTACATGCGCGTGCTCCTGTGGGACCGTCCTGAGGGCACAGCCGCTCAGCGCGGCCCCCGGAAGCCCGCCTCCTCCCATGGCACTGCCTGGCTCAGGACACCCCGTGGCCAGCATGCTGTCCAGGCTGGCCAGTTCTCAGGCTGGGAAACAACACAGTTGTCTGGTTAGCTAAAAAAAAATGACTCCCCACGAGCATGGTGGCTCCCACCTACCACCCCAGCTACTCAGGAGGCTGGGATCTGAGGATTGAGGTTCAAAGCCAGCCTGGGCACTGAAGACAGTGAGGCTTTTTTTTTTTTTTTTTTCCAGTCCTGGCTTGAGCTCAGGGCCTGAGCACTGTCCTTGGACTTTCTCAAGGCTAGAGCTCTACCACTTGAGCTGCAGCGACACTTCAAGCCTTTTCTATGCATGTGGTACCAAGGGGTCGAACCCAGGTCTTCATATATGCTAGGCAAGCACTCTACCACTAGGCCAAACTCCCGGCCAAGACAGTGAGACTCTTATCTCCAATTAACTACTAGAAAATCAGAAGTGGTGCTGTGGGCTCAAGGGGTACCGTGGTAGCCTTGAGCTGAAGAGTTAGGGACAGCGCCCAGGCCCAGAGCTCAAGCCCCATCTCACACACACACACACACACACACACACACACACACACACACACACGACTCCCCGCCAGGCCCTGCCCCTGTGGGGTCCGAGGATGAATGAGAACAGGCAGACAAAGGTGGAGACACTCAGCACCTCCAGAGGGGCCAGTTCTCTGCCGGTCCTCCCCACCGCGGCCCCTCACACAGCTGCCCGCCGAGCTGCTGGGGCTGGCCTGGCCTCGCCTCGGGGCTTCCCCACAACCGGCTTAGCCTGCAAAGCCTTCAGGGCCAGTACCTGGGCTCAGCTCAGGCAGGGCTCCTCTCCGGACCACCCCTTCCCTGGTGCACACTCCTGCCTCTCAACCCACCCTGAAGCCTGTCTCTGGGACACCATTGGTCCATGACAGGCCTTGGCTCGCCTGGCTAGCCCCCTGCACATCCCTTGGGTGGGACGGCTGGGCCATCCCAGCTGTGGGGCAGTGACTGTCCCCACCAGAGGCCCCTGCTCCCTCCCATCTGCCCCTGCATGCCAGGAGATCCTCCGTGCAGCCCCAGTCAAGGGCAGCCCGGCTCAGGGCCTCCAGCTGCCCAGAGGCCCAGCTCCCCTCCTGCCCTGAGCTCCAGGCCCGCTCTCTGGACCCGGACCCAGCGTGGCTCTCTGGAGCTCTGCAGAGTGCTGTGCACACACACACACACACACACACACACACACACACACACACACACACACGACATCATGTTCTCCTTGTCAAGAGCTTAAAGGATTCCACTGCCTGCTACTGAGCTCACAGAACAGGTCGTGCTGGAACTGGGCTGGTCGGGCAGGTGGAGACTCGCTGGTGCCTCGCCCAGGGGCCTCGCCAGCCATGCAGGTTCTCTTGGCTCCAGCCCCGCCTCCTGCCCCCTCCCCTGCCCCCAGGATGGCCGGCTCCACACCCTCTCTGCACACCACGCTCCTTCCCAGCTCCTCACACAGAGCCGGCTCGGGGCCGGCCTCCTGTGTCCTGTGTGCAGCGCCCGTCGCGCCTGGGCAGGGGCAGACCCCTACCCAGCTGCCCTCAGAGCTACAGCAGCCAGGCTGCTGGGTGCTTCCCGAGGGCTGGCACGTAGTGCCGGCAGCAGGAGGTTGACAGATCCACTGTGGCCGGTCTTGTCCTCCCTCTGCCAGAGGCCACTGCAGCTGGGCTTACTCAGGGACACGGCAGGACCCTGTGGGATGGGCCTTCCAGGTCGCCACCCTAGAGAAGCCACCCCTCAGCAACACATGCGCCACCACACGCCAGAACACACCCGTGGCAGAAACCACTAGTCAACTACAACGCCTCCTGTCTGCCGTGGCTCCTGATCTCGGCTCAGAATTGTGGGATGGAATCCAAGGCTGATTCTTCCTATGTGACTTCAGGTCCCCAAGCCAGCCAGGAGGGGGGCCGCCGTGGGTGCCTGACCCACGCCCCGGCCCAGGTCTCCAGGAGGGGGGCCGCCGTGGGTGCCTGACCCACGCCCCGGCCCAGGTCTCCAGGAGGGGGGCCGCCGTGGGTGCCTGACCCACGCCCCGGCCCAGGTCTCTAGGAGGGGGGCCGCCGTGGGTGCCTGACCCACGCCTCGGCCCAGGTCTCCAGGAGGGGGGCCGCCCTGGGTGCCAGCCTGACCCATGCCCCTGCCCAGGTCTCCAGGAGGGGGGCCGCCATGGGTGCCAGCCTGACCCACACCCCGGCCCAGGTCTCCAGGAGGGGGGCCGCCGTGGGTGCCTGACCCATGCCCCGGCCCAGGTCTCCAGCGCTGCTCCAAGCACACTGTTTGCAGTTCCCACCACTGGGCCCCTCAGTCCACATGGGGGCAGCTGGGCTGCTGTGTCCCAGGGGCACCATGTGACTCAGCGCTTGGGAGGTGTTTTGAAGCCTGTGGAGGCCCAGCTCAGGCTCCTGGAGCAGGTGAGGACAGCTTTGGAGGCTTTGCTCATGTCACCCCACCCGTGCCCCCAAGGACATCCAGCCAGGCACAGAGTACCAGGGCGTGGGCCTGGGACACAAAGCCTCCTGGCCTCCCGCAGACGCATGCGCAGGCGCAGGCACCCAACCTCAGGCTGCGTGTGGCCTCCAGCTGTTGCCAGCTGTTGCCAGCTGGAGCTGGGGCCCGCCAGCAAGGCCTGGTGTGTCCTGCCTGGTGGGCGGGGACTGGCGCTCTCAGGGAGCTCGAGGACTCATGGAGAGGCTGGGAGGCTGCGGCCGCCCGCCTGGCCCAGTGGTTCCCTGAGCCCAGGCGCCTGCGCTGCAGACGGTGAATGCGGGGCAGGTGAGCAGGCGTGAGGCCTCCACAACCCCCCCACGCCCCACACCTGCTCCGCCACTGCAGCTGTGCCAGCATCTTGGACATTGTTGCAGGGCAGCTTGGAGCTCAGCGAAGTATCCTGACTTTTGGGGGGAGGGTGCCCGAGTGCCCGGCAACACCACGTCTGTGGCTCACCGTGGACACAGGGACAGACTTGATCCTGTCTGCGGCCTGCCAGGTGGGAGGCGGCTCTGCCAGCCTGCCAGCGGGGCTGCAGCCACCGCCCCCAGGCCCCTTGGAAAGCAAAGCCACCACACGTCTGCTTTATTTAGGACAAGAAGCCGCACTGTCTCAGAGCCGTAGGGAGGGACAATGCTGGCTTTGGTCCTCATTTGGTCCTGAGCTTGTGGCGCTCCCCGTCCACCCGAGAGCTATGTCTTGAGTTCGCGGCAGCACTGAGGTCCCATGTCCACCCCCAGCTCGGGCCCCACAGCAAAGGGCAGAGCCACGGTGTGGCCATGGCTGGGTCTGATCTGGCAGGACAGCCCCGTCAGGGACTCGAAGCAGGGGTAGGTCTGGGCCAGAGTTCTTCCCAGCCAGGCCCTGGGCGTGAGATGGAGCCACAAGCAGGAGGGGGCCAGTCAAGCTGCCGGGGGTCTGGGCCTTCCCAGCTGGCGCTGGAGGCTCTGCGTGCGTCCGGTCACAGCTGGCAGGGGCTACGCCCTCAGCCACATGCCGGGCGGCCCAGCCCTCAGGTATCCACTGGGACCCCACAGCCCAGTGAGTCCTGGGCTGCGGTCATGGCCAAGGCTTCCAGAACTTTCTCTTGGGCCACCTTAGCTCCCCTCACCCTGTGCTTCCCCGGACAGGTGTTGTGGCCTTTGCTGGCGTTCTGTGCCGGGCTCCATCCTGCCTGTCCCCTTTGGGAAGCCTCCATGTCCACTCCTGGTCCTCTGCCTGGGAGAGTCTGTCCCTCAGGGTGGCCTCCTGTGCCGACGCTCAGGACTGTAAGTGACCTGGTCCCCCAGGGATGGGCCGGGGTCTGGGGTGGCCACCAAATACCCCGGCAGCTTGTGAGCCCCTGGGCGAGGCAGGCATCCCCGAGACCGGCAGCTCCGGCTGGTCTTCTGCCACAGGCTGCCCTGCGCCCCTGCCCCGGCTGGCGTGGCCGGAGACGAGGTGTGAAGGATGGAAGCCTGGCTGCCACTCCACGCCCAGCCCTGGGGAGCCCCCCCGTCCCTGGACCTCCTTCCTCCTGTGGATCTGATGAGGCTCTCGTGAAGAGGGCCACCTGGGGTCACCACCCCCGAGGTCCGGGCGCTCAGGCCGCCCAGGACTTCACAGCGGAGGCCCAACTAGCTCTAGGAGCCTCGGTCTGCTCTGTGAGCCACGCGGGGCAAGGCCTCACTGCCGGGGGACAAGGCCAGCCCTAGGCTCCCTGGCCTCACAGGCCCACTCATCTACTCTCTCTCGTTCACCCATTCATTCACTTACTCCTTGCTCACTCATTCACTCAGCTTTCTTTTTTCGTTTGTTTGTTTCTATGGGTCCTGGGGCTTGAACTCGGCCTGGGCGCCGTCCCTGAGCTCTTCAGCTCAAGGCTCCCACCCTACGCTGGAGCCAAGCCCCACTTCCCATTTTTCACAGGTTAAAATTGGAGATAAGAGTCTCAGGTCCTTTAGTGCCCGGGCTGGCTTTGAACCTGGATCCTCAGATCTCAGCCTCCGGAGTAGCTAGGATGAAGGCGTGAGCCACACGCCCGGCTTCATGCACACTTTCACTTATCTATCCATTCATTCGCCTCTTTATCCAGTCATTCACTCATTCCTCGCTCATTCATTCATTCACTCATTTCCTTTTATTTTTATTTACTTATTTATTTATTTTTGTGGGTCATGGGACTTGAACTCTGAGCCTGGGCGCTGCATCTGAACTGTTCAGCTCAAGGCTACTGTCCTACCCCTCGAGCCACAGCGCCACTCTCCCTTTTCTAGTAATTAATTGGAGACAAAAGTCTTGAGTTCATTCTTTTGTGCCGGGCTGGCTTTGAACCCCAATCCTCAGCAGATCTCAGCCTCCGGAGTAGCTAGGATGATAGGCGTGAGCCCAGCCCAGCCCCCTTTACTTTTATTTTTGGTCAGTTGTGAGGCTTGAACCCAGAACCCAGGCACGGTCCTGCAAGGCTACTGCTCTACCAGCTGAGCCACAGCCTCACTTTCAGTTCTCTGGTGGTTAATTAGAGATAAGGCTCAAAGACTTTCCTACCCAGGTAGTCTTTGAACTGTGATCCTCGGCTCTCAGCCTCCTGAGAAGTTAGGATGACAGGCCTGAGCCACCATGCCTGGCTGGCTTCCGCCTTCCTTCCTTCCTTCCTTCCTTCCTTCCTTCCTTCCTTCCTTCCTTCCTTCTTTCCCCTCTCTCTCTCTCTCTCTCTCTCTCTCTCTCTCTCTCTCTCTCTCTCGCTCTCTCTCGCTCTCTCTCTCTCTCTCTCCCATTTGAGCCACAGCACCACTTCCATCTTTTTCTATATATGTGGTACTGAGGAATTGAACCCAGGGCTTTGTACATGCTAGGCAAGCACGCCACCACTAGGTCACATTCCCAGCCCCTATTTTTTTAAAATGTATTGGGCTTCTTTTTTTTTTTTTAAATGTTTATTATCTTTGTTGAAAAGATGTTGAACTGAGAGGTTACAGTTACTTAAGTAATAGTCATATTTATTTAGAAGCCATGTTATCCCGTCCTTCTTTTCCCTCCCTTTCTCCCTCCCCCGTAGCTGTTTTTAGTGGTAGAGGAGATGTACAGAGGGTGACAGTTAGTTACCCGAGTCAGGTAATGAGGGCATTTCCTTGTGAACAGTGTCACACCCTCCCTCACGTCTCCCAGTGTCCCCCGGCACTCACTCCACTCATTCACTCAATCCTCACTCCGTCTGCACTCTCTCCAGCACCTTCTGTGAGCTCAGGGCTGCTCGGGGCTGTAGCCCTCATCTGAGCCTCCCGGTCCAGACCCTGCCCTTCCCACCCTGCGGGGCTCGGGTGGCCCCAGCCGGGCTGGACACGCCGTGTGAGGCGGCCGGGTCAGGGACAGGGGTGGCTGGCTCCGCAGTGCAGCCCCTCGCATCCTGGGGTGCGCAGAGGGCACTGAGCAGGTGGCAAAGCTGGGGGCCCTGCTTGGGTGGGAGGAGATGATGGGAGGGACTGTCTGTCACTGGCGTGGAGGACCAAGAACATGCCAGAAAGGAGAGGGAGGGACCTCGATCTGGGTTCTCCAGCTGTCGTCCTCCATGCTCAGAGCTCGAGGAGACCGGGCAGGGCTGGCCTCGTCCAGGGGGGCCTTGTGTGCCCTCGGGAGCCACAGGGGCCTGGGGATATGGACGCGTGTGGTTCTGGCAGAGCCACCAGAGTGCTCGTGTCTGTGGGGCTCCCCGGGCGTAGACAGCTGCTGAGCAGAGCAGGGGCAGGGGGCTGTGAGAGGCTGCTGGCCCCGAGACAGGACCCGATGGGACTGGAGAACAGGCAAGACAGCGGGGAGGCAGCGTGCATTCCTCTGGCTTACAGGCAGCCCCCTCCACAGGCGGCAGAATGACAGGATGTGGAGGCGGCTGCAGGGAGAGGAGGCGCGGAACCAGTGGTCACCCTGTCCGGACACAGCCACACCTGCTCAGGAGACAGGCTTGGGGACAGCGGGAGGGCCAGCGAGTCCGCAGAAGCAGCTGACATCCGTCAGGCTGGGGGTGGGGGCGGGGCAGAAAAGGGTCCTGCGCAGTCTGACGGCTCAATCCCGGCCGTCACTGTTCAATGGGCCCTTGTCCCCCTTGTCCGCTTCCATTGAGCTCCGCATTCCGGGCCCCCTGGCGACCGCCTGGCCACGGCCATCTCCGGGGAGGCAGGAATGCGGCGGGCGGGGGGGGCTGGGGGGCTCCTGTTCTCACGCCCGAGGCCACTCTGGCTGACTCAATTGGAATTTCAATGCTGGACCCTGTTGTCCCCAGGATGGCGAGGAGTCAGTGCTGCCCTGGGGGCTCGGCCAGGCCCTGGCTGACTCGGCCATTTCGGTCCCCTAGGCTTTTCCTGGCCTCTCTTCCAGGGAGCCCTCCTGCCTTCTCCAGCCTCGTCACCCCTCAGCTCCAGGTCTGGTGCCATCTGATCAGGTGACCCACTGAGTCCTTGCCGGGACTTGGGCCTGACCGCAGAGCCTGTTTTTTCCCATGGCTGGTGGCCTCAGACCAGCCTTGCCAGCCCCTCACCCTCGCCATGGTGGCTCAGCCTGCAGCCCCTTCGCCTCTGAACTCCTTGAGTGGGGATCACAGGAGAAAGGACAAGTTCTGGCTCCCTAGAAGATGGCTTTGGGCCCCCGGGTCCTGCAGCCCATCTCAGAGCCAGGCCTGCCTGGGTCAGGGTCATTTCCTCAGGCCGAGCCAGGCCTCTAGAAGTACCCGAGGGCAGCGCCTGCCGGGAGCTGCAGCGAGCAGGCCTCCACCCAGAGCCCACCCCTCCACGCTGAGTAGGACATCATGTGACACACCAACCCCAGGCAGAGCCACCCCTTCTCCCCACCCCCACCCCTCTGCGATGACACCGCTGACCACTGGCCACGCCCCCCACCCCCCAACCCAAACACAGCAGAAGCCTGGGCTGTTTGGGGCTCCCTCTGGGACCCAGGCCCTCCCAGGGTTTGACCAGCTGAGAGATGCTGGCCCGGCCCAGCCCTGCCACCTCTTTCTCCTCCACGACTTCAGTCATTCATTTATTTGCTGAACCTCTGATGCCCTGAAAGGAGCCTTTGTCTGAGCAGACAATCCACGGCACAAATGGAGAGGGAGCTGTGTTTGAGGAAAGTCTGGTGTATGTGGGGGGGGGGGGTCCAGGCTGGAGATAGGAAAGGAGGCCCCCCCACCCCCAAGCTGTGAGCCTTCCAGGAGAGTGGGAGAGAGCACCGCAGCGTGCTGGGAGCCAGGTCCCATCCCTGCCCGATGTGCCCCGCGCAGGCGTGACAGAAAATTCCGTGTCTGAGGCTCACAGAAGCTGGGCAGCTTCCAGACTCCATGCTCACAGCCATCAGAAGAGGAGGGTCGGGGGCTGCTCTGAAAACAGGTCCTGTGGCCAGAATCCTGCCCTTCAGGGACTGGCACTCAAGGCCCAGGAACCGGTTCCCATGAAGACCCCGGACCAGGGGCTAGAATGGCCAAGAGGATGGAAAGAGCACAACCAAGAGTTGTGGTTAGCCAGGGACTGGTGGCTCAGGCCTGTAATCCTAGCTACTCAAGAGGCAGAGACCTGAGGACCCAGGTGTGACGCCAGCTCAGACAGGATAGTCTACGGGACTCTCACCTCCACTTAACCACCAAAAATCTGGGAGTGGAACCGTGGCTCAAGGGGCAGAGTGCTTAGCCCTGAGCAAAAGAGCTCAGGGAGGTACAGGACCCAGGACCCGAGTTCAAGCCTTAGGACTGGCTCGTGGACACACACACACACACACACACACACACACACACACACACACACACAGAGGCATGTTTCAGTTAGACTTACCGGGGTGAGACAGATGGCCCCACCCCCCAGAGCAGGCTGAAGGAGAGGGCTGACCTAGCTAAGGTTATTCAAAGGGCTGGGGTTGGAGAGCTCGGAGACCAGTGTGTATTAAGACAGGGGCGGCTCCCTGGACCAGCAGGTAACCAGGCAGGCGTGGATGTGGTAGAGTACAGGTATATGGTTTCTTGCTTGTGTGAACAAGCAAACTTGAACTCAGGATCTCACACTCGTTATTTGCTTAAGGACTGTACTCTACTCCTTGCGCCACGCTACACTTCCAGCATAAAGCTGGCTTTGAACAGCTTCTCGGATCTCAGACTCGTGAGCCGCTGAGGCTGGAGATAGGAGCCCCCACTGCCAGCATGTGTTTTTCTTGTTGTGTTGTCTTATAAACCGAGACCATGATGCCTTTACGTCTTCACATAGACTTGTTTGGGGGGCCTGGGAAGGACTGGGGCTTGGTCTGCCCATCCAGGAAGGGGTCCACTTCACACAGCCCTCCAGCCACCTCACAGCAGGCCTGTCTCTCTGTGTCTCTCAGCAAGCCCTGGGCCACGGGGATGCTGAAAGCCCCAGAGCTGTGGGGCTCAGTAGGGTGACGCTGGGAGGTGGAGACTGGTCCTTTCTAGAGAGCTTCTAGGGGGGCAGTGTGCTGTGACAGGAGGCCTGACCACAGGAATGGCCCCTGTCTCCTGGGAGTGGCCACGCCCTCATGGCGCAGGTGGGGGCCCAGTGGGAGAGGCCCTCCTGCTGGTTCCCTGGCTGGCATTGCTCACCCAGCACAGCTACCTTGGCCTGGTCTCCATCTCTGCCCAGCCACAGGCAGATGGGCCTGCACCGATCTGCCCAGTGTCTGATTGGCTGCGTGGATCCGTCCAGCGTCTGTGTGTCACCTCTGATCCGCAGTGTGATGCCACATGCGGGACGGATGTGGCTGGCGTGTTGGTGTCTGTGGAGTTGCTCTGCTGCCTCTCGCCGTGGGTCTACCGGGTAATTCCCAAGTAAGAGCTGAGGCTGCGGGGCCCCCGTGGACAGCACACTGACGGTGGGGACCCACCTGCCGTGTCCCTCTGGGCTACAGAACGCCATGGCGAGACCCCACAGACGGCAGCCCCACAGTTCACCCCTGAGTTTGGAAACGCCGAAACCTGCCATTGGGAGGTGGCAGGGGCATTTCTGGGGCATCACCTCCACACCTTTGCTCAGCCTCTGTCTTTGGCCTGGGGCTGCGGCAAGGCCCTCAGCTCAGGGAGGGTGCCTGGGGAAGAGCACAGAGCTGGCACAGACCGTCAGGAGCCCGAGACACGACCCTCGGAGTGACTGTGGCGGATGGCTGGCTTGTGTTGACGTGGCTGGGGCAGAGCAGAGGCCCCCACGTGGATGCTGAAGCATCTGAGCCCCGGAGTTTAAGATCATCCTGAAAGTGTAAAGAGACCTCACCCCAACAGTAAAAGAAAAAGTGGGAAAGAAGAGAAAACACACAGGCAGGCAGGAGAAGTGGGGCAAGGTGGTGGATCCTGCAGCCAGTAGCGGGGTGTGGATGGAGGCAGGAGCCAGGGACATTCCAGGACACGAGCAGAAGCCCTGGGGCCACAGTCCGGGGAAATGTTCTGGAGCCTCTGACACCCCGTCTGCTCCCCAGGGCTCCAGGTGAGAATCAATCGGGTTTTGTGACTCCAGCAAGATCAGCTCCCCTGGGTCTGGGCCCCTGCTCACCCCAGGCCTACCCTCTCCATGGAGGACCACAATGGATGGCTCCCCTCCAGACACCATGCACAACACCTATGGCTGGGTGGCCTCTGAGAGCCCCCGCGGGGTCAGCAGGGCCACTTCGTCCAGGCCTGGCCTGGAGGGAGGACCTCACGTAACACAGCATGGCGGGGTGGGTCTGAGGAAGGACAGGTGTGTGGGGTAGAGGGTCCAGATGGAGGCCGTGTCTGGGCAGAGGCCAGGCGGCCTGCTAGCTGGCCTGTCACACTGCCCCCTGGGGATAGTCTGGTCCAGAACACCAGAGGAGACCGTGTGAGCACAGCCAGGTAAGCCAACACCGGAGCCATCACCATCCTGACCTGCCCTAGATCGCTGCCATCTGAGCTGGAAGGCCCCTCGCTGGCGGACGGCAGGCGTGGGCCCGCCCTCAGACCGAGCCCTCTGCAGGTGGCTCCAGGCCCCTGCCCGGATCTGGGGCCAATCGGCTTGGGGAGGGCTGGGACCAGGCTCGGGCTAATCTCTGCCTCTGGGGACGGCTCTCCGGGTTTGCAGTGAGCCGGTTGGGTTTCCAGTTGGCCCCTTCCCAGGCGCCGACACCTGCTTTGGGAGAGACACATCCTTTCTACTGCTGTCAGAGATAACACCTCCAGCGCTCACCGGCTGTCCAGGGAACAAGGGCTGGCCTGGCTCCCGCCGGACAGGTAGGCAGCAGGCACAGAGGGCTGGGCCCTGGGGAGCAAAGCGGGGCTGGAAGTGAGAAGCCCAGCTCCCTTCCTGTCTCCCATAAGCTTCTCAGCATCCCAGACTGCTCCTGTCTCTGGAGGGTCCCGCACCCCTCCCCTGTGCTCCACGTCCAGGGGGAGAGAAGGCAGCTGAATGAGGTGCCTGTCTTGGGGCCTAGAGGAGAGCTGCCTGTCCTCTCCAGGGCACAGCACACCCTGCGCCAGCAGCTTTCCTTCTTAGTCACACACAGTGGTCGGAGAAGAGACGACAGAGCGTGGCAGAGGCCTGCACCAAGCCCTTAATCCCTCTTGTCTCCCAGCCGTGGTTCTGGGCCGGGGAGGAGGGGACCCGGGCATCTGTGGTGACCGTGACATCTTCTGTGCTCCTGGTTCCCTGGCCTCTGAGGGCAGTGGTGGAGAGGCAGCGGGTTCCCTGTGCCCCCAGGGTCTTGGGCATGCAGGTCCAGCATTGGCTCTGGCTCTGGTCTGGAGCTGGCTTTGGCCAACTTTGCCTCTGCGTCTCTGCTCTGAGACTCTTAAATATCCAGGTCACCCTGAGGCCTCCAGTGCGCAGACTCGGCCTCCTCACCACACGCCACAAATATCTACAGAGCGGGAGGGCGGCTGCTTGCTCAGGGGCTGTGTTCGTGCCGGGCCCTTGGGCCCCCACTCGCGGTGTGTGTGTGAGCCCAGCCCTCCCCTCCACACTCCGCAGATTCCTCTAGGTGGGCACAAGGGCAAGGCCCAGGCAGGGGCAGTGGCCTGGTCAGACCCAAGCCCCAAGTGTGCCCTGAGCTGGCCTGGGCCTCTCAGCCTTCCTCCTGCCTGCCCTGTGGCTCCTCTTGGGGCCTCTGCCAAGGCTGTCCAGAGCTGCAGTTCATAACGAGGGTTGGGGAGATGACTCCACAATACAAATGGCACAGGCAGGCCCAGGGAGGAGGGGGGCAAGGACTCCTGGCCACAGTGCTCCCCCACCCCCACCCCTGCCGCTGGCCGGGAGCCCAGAGCAGGTCTAGTGTCAGGACACGCCAGGCTAGGAGCCGAGTGGAAGCCTCCTGTGGCTGTGCCCAGGCCTCACGTGCCTTCCCCCGGCAGCCCAGCTGGCCAGGGCCGGGCCCCAAGCTCCGTGAGCCCTGAGTGCTGTGAGGGGGCCCCTCCCGAGGACTCGCCCAGCCTGCCCCTGCACCCCGGCCCCGTCTCAGTAACCCAGAGGCTTGGCTTCTTTGGTGAAAGTCTCCAGAGCCTGCAGAGTTCCCAGGGGCCTTTCAGACTCAGGCTGGGCACCTAGGTGGGCTGAAGACCTGGCAGGGTCCCCAGGTCCTGCCCCCGCCCCTGTGGACACGCAGCATAGAGCCGTGGCCCTCCAGTCTAGCCTTCTACCTCTGGGGGAAGCGGCATCTCTGGGTGAGATCCAGGGCAGCCTGGATCTCCCCTCTCTCCCATTCCCAGGCCACTGGACAGGTCCTGCTGGCTCGATGAGAGGCTGCAGCCATGAGCAGTGACCTTGCCCTGGCTCCCAGCACCGCGCCAGGCCAGGCCCCGCCACAGGTCCTGAGAAGTCCAAGGCTCCTGGGACTCCGGAGCTTGTGGGAGATGGAACTGGTGCGGGGGGGGGGGGGGCAACGGGGAGCCTGGGCTGGCAGGTGGGTAAAGTGGGGGGGTCCCTTGGGCCTCTCTCCCGGGGAACGGACCCAAGTCACCCTTCCTGGCCCACTCCACCCCCCCCCCCGCGCCCCCTCTGGCGCCAAGCCCAGCAACCCACAGAGCTCATTAGCACCACGGCAGCCCTGCAGAGCTCGCTTTAATTGGGGCCGGCGGGACGTGAGAACCTGGGGACCCCGTGCCCGCTGCAGGGGGAGGGAGCGCCCGCCGGAGCTGCCCGTGGCAGCGGGCCCCAGATTAGCAAGAGGCTCAATGGGCCCAGCGAGTGGTAATTAAAACTGCCCGCCCGGCTGAGGCGGCTGACGGGGGCTCTGGCACCGGCCCAGTCCCACCCCAGACCCACTTGGCCCAACCGCCATTGTGTGTCTCCTGTGCCCACAGGCCCTGGGAAGCCCCAGCAGGCCCCCCCCCCCGGGCGGCCTCCCCCTCGCCAGGGCGCTGAGCTATGGCTGTTGCTGACGCTTCCCCCACCGTCTCTTCCCAAAGTCCACTCCCGTGGTCCGGGCACAGGGCAGGCGGGGCGTGTGAGCGTGAGGGCAGGTGCCCGAGGCCACACTCCTTCTGGGGTTGTTCTGAAGGGCAGGTTCTGGATGGGTAGTGGACTGGCCAGGCCGGGGGGCGGGGGCTGAGGGGGAGCTGGGAGGACCTGATGCTCCAGCTCTGGGGTACCAGCCCTCGTGGGCAGGCCTCTCCACCATGCCCCACGCCAGCCTCCACTGGATTTCTTTCTTTTCTTTTTTCTTTTTTCTTTTTCTTTTTTTTTTTTTTTGCCAGTCCTGGGCTTGAGCTCAGGGCCTGAGCACTGTCCTTGGACTTTCTCAAGGCTAGAGCTCTACCACTTGAGCCTCAGCACCACTTCCGGCTTTTTTCTATGTATGTGGTACCGAGGAATCGAACCTGGGTCTTCATGCATGCTAGGCAAGCACTTTAACCACTAGGCCAAACTCCCGGCCTCTTTTTTCTTTTTTTTTTTGCCAGTCCTGGGGCCTTGAACTCAGGGCCTGGGCACTGTCCCTGAGCTTCTTGTGCTCAAGGCCTGCACTCGGCCACTTGAGCCACAGCCCCACGTCGGGCTGCTTCTGTGTCTGTGGCCCTGAGGAATCAAACCCAGGACTTCGTGCACGCGAGGCAAACACGATCACAAGGCCGCGTTGGCTGCCCTTGATCAGATTTCTTCAGGCGGACCCCAGGCTCCCTGTAGTTTCTCAAGTCCTAGGCTCCGGCCAGGCCTGTCCTCACCCTGGGCAGAAGCCAGGCCCAGGACCACCCAGCTCCAGCCTCCCCGAGGCAGAGGGGTCAGAGCTGCTCAGAGCCCCCTTCAGTCTCCGATCCAGGGTCACGCAGTGGGACTCAGGTCCCACGGGGGCTTGGCTGCGGGGACCGGTGACTCGTGCTGGTGGCACGGGCGGGGGCCCTTAGTCCCACACCTGCTTTGGCCTGGCCCTGGACAGTCTGACCCTGTACAGATTGAGGTACACGGGGAGGTGGGGCCGCCCACGTCACCCTTCTGCTCTAGAACCTGCAGAAGGCCACTGCGTGCGGGCCGGAGTGTTGGGCCAGGGCAGAGGTGTTTCACCACCACCACCCTTGAGAGGCCAGCGTGACTCTGGGGTGGTGGCACGAGGGGGCCTCCGGGGGCTGCCAGTCCCTGGGTCAGGTTTGGCCACATTTTTTCCCTCAGAGCCTCCGGCTTCCTCTGGGGAAGATGTTTACTCTTCTGGGGTGGGGACTTGCACGGTGAGTGTGCGTGCAGGGGCTTGCGTGTGCATGCGTGCACGTGTTCATGACCACAGGTAGCTGCAGGCAGGTCCTGGGGGGCAGGCGGGGGTGTGGCTTGAGGCGGCCCCCAACTCCCCTCGCTGGCACAGAGCAGGGGCAGGATGGAGGCTCAGGGAGGGGCTGCCCAGGCCAACTGGGGTCTGAGGGGCACAGGACCAACCGCGAATGCACCCGGAATCCCAACTCCCAGTCTCTGGGGACCGGTGGGGAGCGTTCCGGAGGCCGGGGGGCTGGGGGAGGTTCAGGCCCACTGCAGACCAGCCCTGCAAGGGGCATCCCAGGGTCTCCGCCCTTTGTGCCGCGGGTTTCTTTTCTGTACAAGAGGAGTGATAACATCACCCCTTTTCTGTAACTTGGTCTGAGGAGGAGTCTGGGTTGGGGTCCTGCAAAGTGACCCTTCCTCTGGGCCCGTGGGTGCCACCAGCCCCAGAATCCAGACAGTCCTGGAGAGGAAAGAGGGAGGCCAGTGTCAGGGGCGGGGGGCACCCATGTTCCCATGGAGCACGGGACACCCAGGACGGAGGAGGGCTCTGGGAGGGAGGGAGGGCGGCAAGGGCTGCCCGGCGTCCGGCTGGCTGCCGCCCAGGAGGGCTGCAGGGTGGAGGCGGCCTGGGTGGTTTTCAGGGCCCCACTGGGACTGTGTTCAGGGAAGCTTGGTGGGCAGCGGCCACCTCTACCACCCCACCTGTGGGGGCCAGAGCCGCGCTGTGGAGTGGCCGGGCCACTGGGGGCGGCGTCTGGAACCGGCCGAGCTGGCGGGGCGGGCGTGGCCGGGCAGGGGCGCCCGGGCGCGGCTCAAAGGCCGCTAATGTTCGCTAATCCCGGCCTTTCAGGCGGCCGCGGCCCGGGCTGTTGGGCCAACAACAGGCGGCTGAAAGGGGAGCTCAGGGCGTGGGGGGCCGGGGCCCCGAAGGCCACCCTGCCCGCGGCCTCTCCATGCCCGGGGCTCGGGGCTCGGGGACGGGGCAGGGCGGCCGTCCGCGAGCACCCAGGGGCCGGGGCTCTGGGAGGCCGGGCGTCCAGGCCCATCCGCGTGGCTCCGGCCGGGCGGACGCAGACGGCGCCCCCACCGCGGCCCCTGCGCGCCTGACCCCGGCTTTCAGCGCCGCCCCTGGCCGGGCCCCAGCGCCTCGTTAGGGATTTAATTGAGGAGCGGCAGGGATTTGCATAATCTCCCCGGGGCTGGGAAACCCTGGTGGGGTGGGCGCCGAGGAGCGGCGGCCGGGCGGGAGCAGGGGGGAGGCTGCACACCCTGGGAGCCAGGGTTCCAGGCGCGGGTCCCTCCCTCTGCTGCAGAGGCAGACCCAGTGGGCCGGAGCACCCGAGAGGGGTGGGGCTCCCGCTCCCGCTCACACACGCTCACACGTACACTCACACACACACTCACACATACACACACACACACACTCACACACACACCTGCGGCACCCCCCACTCCCGCAAACACGCGGGCCCCTGTCCAGCCTGGTCTGCAGGTCTCTGAGAACCCTTCCCTGCAAAGGGGCCAGGCCCTCAGGTGACCCAGCCAGGGCTGAACCAGAAGCAGAGGACTCCATACACAGTACTCCTGTGGGGGGGGGGGGGAGGACCAGGCAGGCGAGGGACTCTGCTTCTGTGTCCACCCCTGGCAGGGACCCAGGCTCCAGGGGAGGTTGTGGGGCGTCTGGGCCTGCTCCCCTCCCCCCCGGGGCTCTACTGTGGTGGTGACTGTTCCAGGCTTTTCACCCACCTTGGAGCTGGGGAAGAGGGGGTGCCAGGTCAAAGAGGGGGTACTCGCTCCTCCCCCCTGCTGGCACCTCACTCAGCCCCAGCGGCTCCCCTCCCACAGCCTTCAAAGGGCACTGTGAGGCCCCAGGGGGCAGGGACCTTTTCATCTCCTGGGTGGCGGCCTGGTGATCCTCGGGGGCACAGCCACCTCCTAGGCCCTGCCCTCTCGCACACACACACCCACGCACGAGCACACGCGCCTGTATAGACACACGCACACACCCATCCACCTGCCCAGGGGCCAGGGGGGACCGAGGGCAGAAACTTGCCTTGCTCCAGCCCAGGGTTGAGGTACAGAAGCCTGGAGTCTTCCGGTGTCTGGCCTTAAGCCACTCCTCTGGGGCACCCTGGTGGCTCCCTCTGTGACCGGGGAGGCCTTCTCATCCCACCCATGCTTCTGGGGGCTCTGTGGCCCTGGGTCAGAACCCACTCCCTGTGGCACACATGGCACACCACCTGAGGGCCCCTGCCCGCCTCCTCCCTGGGGCTGGAATGGCCCCAGTGTGGCAGGCCCAGCTCTATGCTACCCTCAGGTCTCATACTGTCCTCTCAAACCCCTGCCTGGACCCTCGCACCCTCTACACCCTCCATCGGACGCCTCTGTCCTCTGGTTGTTGTAGCTTACACTCTGGGGTCCGTTCTTGACAGGGGCCTGGCCTGGCTCTGCAGCCCAGGACCGAGACCTCCACTCCAGCACCAGGGCAGAAGTGGCTCAAGCTGGCCTGGCCTGGGAACTGGAGCTCAGGCCCTCTCTAGGGCGCCATGCTTACCCTGAGTCTCGGCACTTACAGGGGTGCGAGCCGCGGGCAGGCCGAGGGCCTCGTGCTGTCCGGCTAGCTCCTGGACAGTCTGGGGAGAGTGGGAACCTAGTGGGGCCACATCTGGTCCCTGTGGGGTTCACTGGCAGACAGGCCCACTCTACCATCGCGAGGGAGGGAAAGGGACTAGCCCGAGGGGAACTGGGGCAGCAAGGGCTGTGGTGCCCCGCAGCCTGGCCAAGTGAGGAGCTCTTCTCTGCCTGGGCTTGAGGGGAGTGGAGCTGGCTAGAGCCACTGGAAGGGTGGAGGGGAGAAGGGGGCATGGAGGGGAGTAGGGCAGATGGGGGGTGGATGGAGGGGAGAAGGTCAGATGGGGGGTGGATGGAGGGGAGAAGGGCAGATGGGGGGTGGATGGAGGGGAGAAGGGCAGATGGGGGGGTGGATGGAGGAGGAAGCAGGCTGGTGAGGAAGCAGTGCAGTCCAGGTCAGTCGGGAGGCTGGGCTCTGGACTCCAGGCTGACGGTGGGGCCTTACTGGCACAGAGACCCCCGGAAGAGAAGCTGCCTGGGCGCTGGTCACTGGCTCTGGGCAGACCTTCCTTCCACCAGGCCCAGGTCCAGCCTGGGAGCCTCCACGTACTCAAGAGCCAAGCCACAGCTGGATGGGGTGCAGGAGGCCAGGTGCCACCAAGCACACGCTGCAGTCTGTGGGGCCACAGGCAGCCTGGCAGAGGGACTTCCGAGAGAGAAGGGCTCAGCCAGGGAAGCCAGGTCCTGGGCCAGGCGCTGGCTGGCGGTGGAGGAGCACGGAGGGCTGAGCTACCCCTTATCAGAGAAGCAGGAAGACCTCTGCCCCCACACAAGTGCCACCTCCCTGTGTGGCCGGCACCCACGCGCCAGTACACAGGGTGGGTGAGCACTGACCCCGGGGGTGCAGACTCATTCCCATTCATTTCCAGTTAAATTCTCCACATGGTCCCTCCCCCCCCCCCCCGCCTCCTGCCGCCCCTGCTCCCCACTGTGTGTGTGTGTGTGTGTGTGTGTGTGTGTGTGTGTGTGTGTGTGTGTGTGTGAGTTCCAGGCAGGGCCACACCCAGGCTTGAGGACCCCACAGCCCAACGCTGCTCCACTGGACAGGACCAAGCCCACCAGGCTAACGCTTGGTCGGGGGGGCCTCGGCCCTCTGGGCTGAATGGGAGCCTGGGCTCTCATGGTGAGGTGGTCCTGCCAGGACCCCACCCCCAGGCTGGCTCAGACACCCGAGGGCCCACATGAAGGCCCATTGTGGGGAGAGGGGGAGTCTGTGGGTTTGGGGCCCTGGGTGGGGGGGGGCAGCCGCAGGACCCCGCCTGCCCTGGCGCCTGGATCCAGCTGCTCCTGAAGGGACCTTTCTGTGAGGCCGGGGTGCGGCGGGAGCCCCGCCTGCCCGGTGCCCCTCTGTCGGTGGCGCCTCCCAGCCGGGACGGCCACAACCCTGATGTTGCTTTAATAAAACAAAGTTTTTCTTTGGTGCGAGGCCTCCAGCAGTGAAAGGGCCGATTTACGGAGCCCGCGCCCCCTCCCGGCCTCCCGCCGCCCTGCGGTGGCGCTGGCCACGGCCTCGGGTAATTTATAGCTTCAACCTAGCACACTCGCGCTGGGCCAGCCTGGCTGCATGACTGGGCCCTTTATCCCGGCCCCCACCGCCCCGCGTCACAGGCCCCATTCACCCGGCACGCTCCCTCCAGGCCACCTTCCCGCTCAGGAGCCCCGGGCGCAAACAAACCTCCACGCTCTCTGAGCCTTGGCAGCAGGCAGCTTCTCCCTTCACCCACCAGGCCTGTTACCCCTTCCTGGCCCCAGGGCCATCAGAGCCTCAGGGGAGACCGGTCCGGCCCTCAGAGGGGCTGGTGGCCTGAAGCCCAGTGTGGGGTGCGCTCCATCCACTCCCACTGACACAGAGGCCCCAGTGCCAGGCCCCCTCCTTGCAGAGCGGGGGCCCCATAGGACTCACAGGCTGGGTGCTGTGTGGCAGGAAGCGAAGGCTCTTGGGCCCCCCCCCCCGCTCCTATCTGTCAGAGTGGGTGCTCATGAAGTAGGGACGGGAGATGTGCCTGAATGTCCCTTCCCGGTGACCGTGCAGCTGCAGGCCCAGCTGTGCGGGGATGCAGGGCAAGCGGAGAGGCCACACAGGCGCAGGCAGGCACACAGGTGTCCTGCCAGAACACGCAGCAGGCCGGCAGCCCCTGCCTGCCGTGTGCTTCCCAAGGCCTTCTCGCCGCTCACGCCTGCAATCCCAGTTCAAAGCCAGCCTGGGCAGGAGAGTCCATAAAACTCTTATCAACTATTAGCTGCCAAAAAGCTGTTAGTGGAGCCGTGGTTCACATGGTGGAGTGCTGCCCTTGAGAGAATGAACAAACAAGCACACCTTAAGGACAGCACGCAGGCCCTGGGTTCAAAGTTTGAGCCCCAGGGGTGGCGCACACACACACACACGCACACACACACACGCACACACACACATGCACACACGCACACGCACGCACACACACACGCATACGCACACACGCACACACATATACACACGCACACACACACATACACAAACGCACACACACATGCGCACGCACACACACATACACACACGCGCACACACACACGCACACACACGCACACGCACACACGCACATGCACGCACACACACACATGCATGCACCCCTCTATGCTGTCTATTGTGCCTCTCTGCCCTGGGATCTAAGGTGTCCCATTCCTTTCCTCTGTGCTCAGAAGTCTTGAGAAAACTACGTATTCTCACCTGCGCACCTGTCTTAGAGAGGGGAAACTGAGGCAGAGAAACGAACTTAGCTGTCTTGTCCTTTTTTCACTCCCAGTTCTGGGGTCCACAAAGGTCTTCAAGTTCCTTCCACCTTGGAGGCAGACCTTTTGAGTGAGAGTGTGGAGCTCCCAGAGGCCCTGGCCCCGTGGGAGGAGGGGGTGCAGAGCCCCGCTCGATGGGCCCTGGCCCCGTGGGAGGAGGGGGTGCAGAGCCCCCCTCGATGGGCCCTGGCCCTGTGGGAGGAGGGGGTGCAGAGCCCCCCCCAGCAGGCACCAGGGCATCCAGCCTGGGAGGAGGCAGATTCTCACCCAGCCATCCACGCCCTGTCCAATTCCAGCGTCAGGAAACGGGAAGGCAGAACGCGGGAGGGGAAGTGATTACAAGGGTGTGGACAGGTGTTCCACATGGATGCCAGCCACCACCCCACCCAGCCCTTCAGAGCGCCAGGGCCTCTGCCCGAGCCTGGGACAGGCTGTGGGACCCTCGGTCCTGTCCTTTGGAGACGAGCTTTGCGCCTTGTTTGGCGGGTGGTGGGGCGGTGGGAGGGCGGGGAAGAGACAGGCAGGCATGGGCGGGACTGCTGCCTCTGCTCCCCATTCCAGCAGTCATTAAAACGCCATCTCCCGCCTGCATCCCGGCCCTCCGGCCTCCCGGGCCTTTGTCTCTCTTTCTAAGGCTCTGACGGGATCAGCAGTGGGGGCCCAGGAAGAGAGGAGGGCCAAAGCACACAAAGTCCCCGACCCCTGTGCCCGAGCCTGGCACCCCTCTGCCAGGATGCCAGCCGAGCCACTCCCAGGATGCTGTGTTCAGGGGCCGGGCCAGGCGGGGCGGGAGTCCCCAGCCCAGCTGAGGACAGATCCTCCCAGCCACACCTCTCCCCACCCCGCCGTTCCCAGGCCCCGAGGCCAGAGCCCCCAGCCCTCACATTTACCATGCTCGGCTGCAGGTTGCTACGAGCCGGGTGGGTGGGGCGGCCTGGGGCCCAGCCAGGCAGAGGATCGGGCAGGGGGCCAGTGCCTCAGGACAAAGCCCGCCTGTGATTAAGTCATCTGCCCGACGACTGTGCCACGCACACCGCCCGGCCAACCCAAGGCCAGGCCTGCCCACACCTTTGGCCAGTGCAGCCTCCTGCCCCCCATCCCCACCCCCAGGGTCAATCTGCCTCAACTCGGCCCTGTAGCCTCCAGTGCCTGGCCGGGGCTGGCCACCTTTCCGCCTCTGCAGCTCTGCTGTGGACCCCCGGCAGCTGCCAGAGCCCAGGCCGGCTGCTCCTGGGGCTGCCTCTGGCTGTGAGCCCAGGACCTGCGCTCTCCTGTGCCAGTCCCTGAGCTGTGGAGCAGCTCAGAGCAGGGACTGATAGGGTGGTGGCCAAGCTGCTGACCAGAGTGCTCAGGAGTCCTCTCCACCCCACCGCCTTTCCTCTGCCCCAGTGGTGTCCTGTCCACTCCATGGGGGTGGCTCTGTCCACTTCCCGAGAGCTGTGGCCTCTCCCCAACAAGGCCAGATAAAGCTGATCCCTGCAGCTGCACAGGGCCCAGCGCCGTGGGTGGGACGGGGTGGTGGCTCAGGGGTCTTTGGGAAATGCTCCACCAATGGTGGTGCTGCCCTGGTCCTGGTGTCGTGCCCCCTCGGGGCAGTCTGGGACCGAGGCAGAGGGCTTAGAGGGCTGCCCTGAGGAGATGGGGTTTCGGGCGGGGCGGGGTGGGAGCTTCCTGGGACCTGCAGCTAATCGGGGTGCGGGATGACAGGCTTCCCTTTCCCTCTCGGTCAGAACTTATCTGAGTCTGTCTTCTGGCCCGAGTCCTAAGGGGGGCCTGGCCTGGCCTGGGCAGGGGCTAAGGAGGCTCTCTAGGCCTCCAGGCCTGGGTGGTGAGAGCGGGCCTTTGTGACCGACCTCCTGTGACCTCTGAGGGAGAGTGGTGGGTCCGGAAGACCCCCCACTGTCCTCTCTAAAATCCCATTCCTGTAGCTCCTTCCTAGAGGGCAGGGCCCAGCCAGAGGAAGGCTGATCTTGAGCGGTCCTTGGTTTAAGCTTCTCTTCCCAGCTCTGTCTAGGCTGGCCCTGGGGCCCCATGGGGTTGCCAGAAGGAGACCCTCCGCCTCACACCCGGCAGGGATCCCTCCATACTCAAGCTTCCAGTCCCGTCCCCAGTCGTGGATGCTCTGACCACCCACCACCTCCAGTGCCAGGTCTCTGCCCTGGGGTGGTCTCCAGCCTTCTCTCCAAGTCCTACCCGCCTCCAGCCCCTCCTCCCCACAGCCTCGACTGATACCCAGGCCCAGGCCCATCAGTGCCCCAAGACCACACTGGCACAGGCCACCTCTCAGCTGTGAGATGTGCCAGCCTCCCCCCGCAGGTGCCAGGCTCCAGTCTGTGGCCTCTCCCACCACCAGAGGGCACAGACTGGCTTGCTGATGGACCAGTGGGCAGCTGGCAGTGCCTCCCAGCTTGGCCTTTCTTGGCCTCCACAGCCTCCCTGCTCTGTGAGCTGCTCTGTTGGCAGGTGCTGACGTTCTGGGAGGACACAGCCAGCAGTGGTGGCTTGGCCCCAAAGGGAGGAGCCTTGTGAACAGGGCCCTGAGACAACGCACTCCTCGCCACCAGGCCAGAGAAGCCACCAATGGCAGACTTCAGTGAGCTATTGGCAGAGAAAGTGGCAAGGACCTTGCAGGTCCTCGCTGAACAGAGTGCCGAGCTGAAGATGGGCAGGGGTGAGGGCAGGGGTGAGGGCGATGAAGGTGTCAGGCTGCCACTCACTGGCTGAGCACGTGTGAGCTTGCCAAGGCTTCTCCAGGCCTCTAGTGGGACGAGCAGGCAGCCCCTCTGTCCAGGATGGTGGCTGACCTGGGTTGCCGGCCTGGAGTCTGCCTGAGGCTTCTTCCTTAAGCCCCAGGACCCCCTCAGGACCCCAGACTCAGAGTGCAGCAGGTTCTCCTGAGGTCTGCCCGGACCTCTCCCTTTGCGGGTCTGCTTGTGCTGACACCTGTAGCTCGCTTGTCACAGCTACAGTGGTCACCAGGATGTTATCACTGCCAGTTGGTGATGATTGAACTTGGTTTATTTACAGAGTCTCTCCTGACAGAGTGGAAGCTTGGTGAAACCCCCAAAAGTGCTAGGAGTGCACAGAGTTGGCAATGTCTCCTGGTGGGCAGATGGGCCAAGAGCACACAGTCTCAGTAATGCTTCCTGGTGGATGGATGGATTGGTGGGTTGGTGGGGGGATAGGGGGATGAGGGATGGGGGGATGGGGTGGACAGATGGATGGATGGATGGATGGATGGGTGGGTGGGTTGGTGGGGGTTGGGGTGGACGGTTGGATGGATGGATGGATAGATAGATGGATGGATGGATGGATGGATGGATGGATGGATGGATGGGGGGTGAGTGGACAGTTGGATGGGGTGGACAGATGGACGGGTGGATGTATGGGTGGGTAGGTAGGTAGATGGATGAATAAGGGGATGGATGGGTGTGTGGGTGGATGGGGTGGACAGATGGAGGAAGGATAGATGGGTTGATGGGTGAATGGATGGATGGATGAGTGGTTGGATGGGTGGGTGGATGGAGGATGGATGAGTGGGCAGTGGATGGGTGGGTGGGTAGATGACTGGCTGGCTGGCTGGCTGGGTGGATAGATGGATGAGTGGGTGGGTGGGAGGGTGGATGGATGGATGGGTGGGTGGATAGAGGAATGAGTGGGTGGGTGGGAGGGTGATTGGATGGATGGATGGAGGGATGGATGGGTGGGTGGGTGGGTGGATAGATGGATGAGTGGGTGGGTGGGAGGGTGGGTGGATAGATGGGTGGGTGGGTGGATGGAGGGATGGATGGATAGAGGATGCATGAGTGGGCAGTGGATGGGTGAGTGGGTGGATAGATGGATGGGTGGGTGGGTGGGAGGGTGGGTGGATAGATGGGTGGGTGGGTGGATGGAGGGATGGATAGATAAAGGATGCATGAGTGGGCGGTGGATGGGTGGGTGGGTGGATAGATGGATGAGTGGGTGGGTGGGAGGGTGGGTGGATAGATGGGTGGGTGGGTGGATGGAGGGATGGATGGATAAAGGATGCATGAGTGGGCGGTGGATGGGTGGGTGGGTGGATAGATGGATGAGTGGGTGGGTGGGAGGGTGGGTGGATAGATGGGTGGGTGGATGGAGGGATGGATGGATAGAGGATGCATGAGTGGGCGGTGGATGGGTGAGTGGGTGGATAGATGGATGGGTGGATGGGTGGGTGGATGGAAGGATGGATGGATAGAGGGTGCATGAGTGGGTGGTGGATGGGTGGGTGGGTGGATAGATGGATGGGTGGGTGGGTGGATGGAGGGATGGATGGATAAAGGATGCATGAGTGGGCGGTGGATGGGTGGGTGGGTGGATAGATGGATGAGTGGGTGGGTGGGAGGGTGGGTGGATAGATGGGTGGGTGGATGGAGGGATGGATGGATAGAGGATGCATGAGTGGGCGGTGGATGGGTGAGTGGGTGGATAGATGGATGGGTGGATGGGTGGGTGGATGGAAGGATGGATGGATAGAGGGTGCATGAGTGGGTGGTGGATGGGTGGGTGGGTGGATAGATGGATGGGTGGGTGGGTGGGAAGGTGGGTGGATAGATGGGTGGGAGGGTGGGTGGAGGGATGGATGGATAGAGGATGCATGAATGGGCGGTAGATGGGTGGGTGGGTGGGTGGATAGATGGATGGGTGGGTGGGAGGGTGGGTGGATAGATGGGTGGGTGGGTGGGAGGGTGGGTGGATAGATGGATGGGTGGGTGGGTGGATGGAGGGATGGATGGATAGAGGATGCATGAGTGGGCAGTGGATGGGTGGGTGGGTGGATAGATGGATGGGTGGGTGGATAGATGGATGGATGGACAATAGGGAAGACTGGGGCAGGGTGGATGGTGGTTGTGGGCAAGGGGATGGCCGAGAGGAGTCTCGAAAGGAAGACTTGGGGTGTGGAGGCTAAGATCTTGGGGTGGGGTGTCCAGGGTAGGACACAGGGCACATCGAGGACTATAGACCTGGTGGCAAGGGGAGGTAGTGGTGGGCGGTCTCCATGGTGAGCCTGGAGTCCTGCCAGAGGCCCAGAGGAGCCCGCAGGGGTGGGTGTGTGTGCGCATGCGTGCACGCCCACGAGCGCGTGATGCCCTGGGGGCTCATGGGAACTCAGATAACCAGGGGATGGAGAGGGGAGGGCGGGTTGTGGGTGTCAGGATGGGCATGCGGCTGGAGGGTCAGGAGGGCAGAGTAGAGGTGCAAGAGAGAGTGGTAGGGATGCAGCGTCTCCTGGGTCCTGGAGCCGGCACTGGGATGTGTGTGGTTTCTGAGCTGGCTGCCAGGGTACGCCAAACCCCGGGGGCAGGCAAGCTGGCTGCGTGGTCCAGGGCAGCCTGACCTGCTCTCCTGTGCCTTGGTATTGTAGGATGGGCCCCAGAGAAGGCCCGGGAGTGGGGGTCCGGCCGGGGGATCCTGGCCCCCCTACCTGGAGCAGAGAGCCGGGCTGTCGGGGGCAGGAAGGGGTGAGTCATTTGCTGGGAGAGCTGTGAAGCAGCACCCACGCCTTTCTCGGTGGGCCCAGTGGGCATGAGGCCGAAGGATGAGGTCACGTCTGCTGTGGGTGCTGTGGGTCTGGCACAGGAGGGTGGGCTGGCCTGCAGCCGAGCACTCTGAACCCTGACAGCCTCCACCAGGCCATCCTGGGGTCAGGAGGCCGGCGAGGCCCCCTGAGGAGGGGAGAATAGAGCCCCTCGCCAGCCACTAATCCGGCCTACGAGCTTTGCCCTGCTGCCTGGCAGCCTGGCTCTCCCTGAGCCCGCAGTGACCCTGTGCCCATTACTGAGCTCTCCAGCCCATCAGGCTCCTCTAGGCGAGGAGTGGGGCAGGGCCCGAGTGCTGGATTGGCACAGGCTGGAGGGGCTCCCAGCAGACCAGGCGGGCACACCACAGTGGGAGCGTCAGAAGGGAGAGTGGGCGCACGTAGTCAGTTGGCAGACCGCTGCAGTCGTGGCTGCTGCCAGCCCCGTGGCCTTCCTCCTCTGGGACAGCTGCTGTGGCGTGGAGGACGCCCGCAGGGTGCAGGAGCCCACGCCAGGGCCTCCTGAGCCAGCTCCGGGCAGGTGGAGCTGCCTTCATCCCGGCCTGGCTGTGTCCACTGGGACTGCCTGGGGGAGGCCTGTCCAGGGCAGGGGTCAGCCAGGAGCCCAGCAGGGGCTCCGGAGCCCGCTGCCCTGCCTCGGCCACATGCTCAGTAGCCCGAAGTTTCTGTTACCTGCACTGCCCTGGGGCTCCCGGGAGCGGCAGGCCTGGCCCATGCCAGGAGACAGCCTCTGAGTAGCGCGGTGCTGGCATGTTCAGGGCCCTCTCCCACACGCTCAGGACTTGCAGCCCATCCCTGCCGTGGGCTCCAGCTCAGTCATGTGGGGGATCTCTGGTCCCCAACAGGCCCGTTTCCCTGAGCCTCTGTCAAACGGAAAGCATAGCTTAGTTATATTTCTTATAATAGCCTCTGCCTGGTGCCAACACCGCAGCAAATGCTAGGCGGCCAGTCCTGTGCCAAGCGGCCATGGTCAGCCTGGAGTGGGGCCGTGGTCTGTGCTCCCCACGTCCCCCCCAGGCCCTGCAGGCAGGATGCCCGACCAGAGCCCCATCTGGAAACAATCGTGTTCATGGCCCTCAAAGACATCATTAAAATGCACGGGGTGTACGCACTCGGCTCGGCTGAGGCAGAATCCAAACTGGTTATGAAATCGGATTGTGCTGACGTCGGGCACTGGACCCGGAGCGTCCTCTCCTCCAGAGAGCCTCGGGGCCTGCGCCTTCAGGGAGGACGGACAGGCCTGTGTGCCCGCCGTGTGTCTGTGAGCCGGGAAGGGGAGAGAGATGTGTGCTGTGCCCCCTGAGCCCCCAGCTCTGCCCTCCCGCCGCCCTGGGCCCTTTTCTCTCCCGGTTCTTCTGGGAACTGGCTCCTGCTGTGCAGAAGCAGAGGAGCCCAGCCAGGTGTGGAGATGCACCGTGGCTCTCTCTCCCCGGCCTGCCCCGGCCTCCGCTGCCCGCCCCTACATCCACCCCAGGGCTGCTCAGAGGACCGTCCCCGCTCGGGGCCCCTGTGGCTCTTGCCTAAGCAGGCGCCACCCCAGGTCATCTCAGCTCAGTTCCAGGGTGCCATGGCCTCTCAAAACATTGAGCAGAAGCCCTGTCTTGAGGGCCCTTTCACCTGACTTCTGGCTGGGCGTCTCGGTCAGCACCGTCGAGGCACGGCTCAGGCCCACGGCTGGGCTCCCGCGGTGACCAGGAGAAGGCCCGTGTGTCCAGCCCCAGTAAATCACACAGCTGAGTGCCCGCTAGAAGCCCCGCCCAGTGCTCTCAGCTGACCTCCCAGCACCCCGGAGGGGCCCCAGGTGTCCACGCAGGGCGCTCACCTCCTGGGAACGGCGCAGGCCGAGGCTGTGGCTGTCTGCTGCGTGACCAGGGCTGGGCTCTGCCCGGTGTGGGGCTCAGAGCCCGGCCGTCTGGCTCTGTGGACTCTGCTAGTTGCCGCCTCTGGCTCCCACCAGTGTTGTCTTAAGCCGGCTCCAGAGATTCTGTCCCAGCCCCGAGAACTAGGCCCCAAGCCAGACATGCCTGGCACTTACCGAGGCCCACTACTTCCCTGGACACGGGTCCCCAAGCTATACTGACCACAAGGGCCTGGGAGCCAGTCGGTCTGAAGGGACTCTAAGGACCCCTGGAAGTGAGGCCTGGGGATGGGGGCTTTCAGGCTTGGATCTGGGGACTTCACTGAGATGATGGGGTTCAGAACCTGACCATGAAGGATGGAATAAGTAGAGAAAACCAGGTGCTAGCCCCAGACTAGGCCCCACAGCCACCTCTGCTGGAAAGCTCTCGGATGGCCCCGTCTTCCGCCTCCTGCCCCCTCCAGGAAGCCCGTCTGGGTACAGCTGCTGCAGCCTCACCCAGTTGTTCCAGCTGAGGAAGGGGCACGGTAGCTGGGCTTGGTGGGGTGCCTGGAGCCAGACAAGCCCAGGCTGGGGCAAGGGTGCATTCCTGCTTTCTGGGAGTGGTGGGGGGTTCCCAGAAACACCAAGGAGACCTGGCCGGTGGCCTGCAGGGAGAACCCCCGGCACTTCCTGCTTGGCCAGCAGAACCTGGAAGGAAGATGTCAACAACCGAAGCCCTCACCTCTGCTCTTACACAGCCCTGCCATGCCACGCGGGCCCTGGGCTCCCTGTGATGGACCCTGGGGCCTCCTGTTCTCGACGATGTCCCCTGTGCCCTGGGCCTCTGCTGGGCCTCTGCTTACTTGCCGGACACAGCCCCGCAAGACCCTGCCCCTGGGCTGGAGCGGGCGGGGGTGTCCTGGGAGGGCCAGCAGGAGCCTGGGGTTGGGTAGGAAGCTGCAGAGGGAAGAGGCCCGGCAGGGTGAGGAGCCACGGGGTGGCTTTGTGACCTGAGGCTGGCTGTCCCTGAAGGTGAGGACGGCCTCGCGGGGCAGCTGGGAGGGTGAGCTCATGCTCCTTCCTGGCAGAGGCGCTGGTACAGAGTGCGCTGCACCTTGGGCAGGTCGGGGCGGCACAGATCCTGCCCGACCTGCCTGCCGCGGGCAAGCCTAGGGCCAGGCTGGGCCCCCAGGGGCACCGTGGCCCTCCTGGCAGCTGAGTGGTTGGCGGGCTGCGTGCAGACTAGGATTCAAGTCCACACCCAGGAGCAGGGTCGCAGCTTGTCAAACCTGCGCCACGCCGCACAGGCCCTGCTCAGGAGCAGGGAAGGTCTGCATGACGGGCCGGCGGGAGGGCCCGTCCCACACCGTGTCCCCACGGACAGGACCAGTCATCCCCTGTGGGCTGGGTCTCATCTGCAGCCCAGAGGTGGCCGGGCCAGGCAGGCAGGCGACAGACATGGCAGCTGCAGGACGGGGAGCGTGGGCTATTCGTGAGGCTGGAGGACTGGACCCCGCCAGCCACAGCAGTGAGCTTGCCTGGCTGCAGGGCGGAGGTGTGTTCAGTGCCTGGCGGGCAGCTCTGTGCCCAGGCCCCATGCTGGTGTGGCTCTGTGGGTGAGCGCCTGAGGGCCTGTGTGGGGACCGTGGCCCGGCCATGTGTTTCTGATTCCTCCTGTGTCAGAGCTGCTTTGCCTGCGCCCACCCAGGGCTGTGCTGCCCAGCTGGCACCGGAGGAGCCGCTCAGAGGCCCATCTGGGGTGGGGTGGTGGGTGGATCCTGGTCCACAAATTGGGTCAGTCCAGGCATGTTTGGGAGCCACTTTTCAGGGTCAGCGGAGCCTGAGGCCCAGAGAGCCCAGAACCTCCCTCTGGGACAGAGACAAGGGACCAACCTGGAGTCCCTGACCAGTCCGCCAGCCTCCGGGCCCATGGTTTCTGGGTGGGCTGGGGATGGGGCTATCTGGCCCTCACGAGAAGCTGGGTCTAAGCTCTTCCTGGGGGCAGGCCCTCTGCCACGCCGGCCTGCTGCTCCCGCCTTGACCATGCCAGGGGCCTAGCCCAGCATCTCAGAGGAAGGGAGTCCCCCAGCCAGAGTGGAGTGGGGACAGGGGACATGGTGGGGAGAGCAGTGGTCACAGAGGGACACCTGGAACCTACTGGAGATGTCCACACCCCGTCCTTCCCACTCCCTGCCCTTCTGGGTCATCCAGTGGGTGACACAGCTGCTTACTTCTCAGTCTGTTCCCTCCACACCCACTCTGGTCCGAGCAGGGACTGAGCAGAGGACACAGGACGCGGGACTCAGCCCATGGGACCCAGGATTCAGTATATGGGACATGGGACTTGGGACACAGCACACAAGATAGCACACAGGACATGGGACTTGGGATAGAGACACAGGGCATGGGTCCAGCCCACGGGACACGGGACTCAGCCCAGGGACACGGGACCCAGTCCACGGACGTGGGACCCAGCCCACAGACACGGGACCCAGTCCACAGACACGGGACTCAGCCCACGGGACTCAGTCCTGGACAGGGGAGTGATGAGCGGGGCAGGCATCTCTGATGAGGGGCCCTGTTCCACTGAATGTGGCCTATGCCCCAGCAGTCCTGGCTGCGGGCACAGCATGCCCTGCCACTAGAGCCAGCATTGCTGTTTGCACGTGCAGCACCAGCGCTGGAGGCTCGGCCTGGGCCAGGGGCAGAGGTCCTGGTCAGGCCCCCGGGAGGCCTCAAGGGGGAGGCACGGGGCCTCTGCTGTGCCTGGTGACTGGCCTTGAGCTTTCCAGTTCTCCTGCGCAGGCCTCACCGGGACAGCCTGGAATCACCTTGCCAGGCTGGGACACTGGGAGCGCCCTCTGGGAGCCGCCAGGCTCTCCGGCCCCAAGCTGCCCACCCCTCCTGTTCTAGAGGCTTCAGGAGACACTGTCCGATGTCCTCTCCTGGCTGAACACCCCACAAGTCCCTGGTTCCTTAGGAATCGAGAGACGCAGGGTCTGGGAGAGGGAGGCCGCAGGCCACCCCTGCTACAGGCCCACGTCCGCACACGCAGGACCCTTCCTGGTGAGGGGCTGCCCTCCTCGACAGTCTCAGCTGTGCCCCTCTCCCCAGCATGGAGCCCCACTCGGGTCTGCTGTTGCCAGTGGGTGTGGGGAGTGGGCAGTGGGCCTGGTCCTGTGAAAGGGCCCAGAACTAGGAGCTGGCTTTCCGCTGGCGTGGCCTGTGGGGCCCTCATGGTCTCGACTCCCCCTCCTGGCCTGGAGGAGGAGGCTGGGCGATGGAGGTTCTGGGTACATGTCATCCATCCATCTGCCCCCCCAACGCTCACCCACCCGTCCACACACTTACTCCACACCCCTCCACAAAGCCCGTCTCTGCGGCCAGCGGAGGCACTTTCTGGACCCTGAAGAACTGCAGAGATGTAGTGGGGTGGGGCTGGCAAACTCCAGGGGACACAGCGTGGAGGAGGGGCCTGAGGCTCAGTCAGGGGCCCCCACGCGTGTCTGCTCATCACGGAGGGCGCTCTGCTGTGGACACCTGCTCTACTGCCCCAGCCGCTTACCTGAGTCCAGGGCCCTCTAGACAGAGGTAGGTGCGGGCAGGCAGGGTCGCTCTGGAACCTGAGACGTGGCCAGGGTCTGACGGGAGGGCCCGAGGCCCTTCAGT
Source organism: Megascapheus bottae (assembly GCF_031878675.1). NCBI lineage: Eukaryota > Metazoa > Chordata > Mammalia > Rodentia > Geomyidae > Megascapheus > Megascapheus bottae. The sequence continues at coordinate 59,867,762 of NC_143521.1, forward strand.
GCCCTGGGTGCTCGTTTGGAGACCCTGGTGCAAGGGCTGGGCTTGGTCCAGAAGTAGACTTGAAGTGGCCCTCCGGGTTTGCTCAGGTGGCCCCATGGCACCCCCTGCAGGCAGCTACCATCACCATCACCACAGAGACGGGGCCTGCAGGGAGGAACGGGGCAGAGCCAGGAGCTCTGGGAGGAGACTGGGGAGCAGCTCGTGAGATGCTCTCCTGCAGGGCACACTGGACACTGCCTGCCCTGAGGACCAGCTCAAGTCCTCTTCTGTCCCCTCCTTGTGGGGTGGCCCTGCCCACTGCCAAGTGTGTTCCTGCCGAAGCACAGAGGGCCCGGGGCCTCCCTGTAGGCCTGTAGCCCTCCCTGCTGGAGCTGCAGCAATGGGGCCGCGAGGGGCACTGAAGGCCGACGGCTCTGCTGAGGGGCTGTCAGAGCAAAACCCCACCGGCTAGGTGGGCAGGAGGGAAACAGCGGGGCAGCGGGCATTCCTGGCATGCCAACAGCCAGCTTTGTGGTGTGTCTTCAGGTGGCAGAGGGCTCTGGTCTCCTCTTTTTGTCAGGACGCTAACCCCGCCCAGGGCCCCACCCCATGACTGGAAGTCACCATCACCTCCTCCACCGCCCATGTCCCTGTGGAGGGGCGGCCGCTGCCACAGCGTGGGCAGTTTCTGTGCCTTCACCTCCCTGACCTGCTCTCCTCCAGCCTGGGCTCAGCACGGGGCCCCCTCACCGGCCTGGGCCTCTCCCTGCTCTACTGGCCCTGCCCCGGCAGGAAGCTGACTGTGTAATGTCAGGAGACACTGAACTGCACACGTCCAGCCTCACTGCTGTGTGCCCAGCTGGGGTCATGTTTACCCACAGAGGGCGGCTGCCAGGACCCCCGCCTGGCCTCGCCACCCCGTGAACGCAAGCTCCAGGAGAAATGCCCATTCAGCCACATAAGGCCCCTTTGTTCCGGGGAGGCCCCGCCAGGACACTGCCCTGCAGCCGGTGTGCTGGGCACGGCCCCAGGCCAACACGGCTGCCCCAGCATGTCCAGTGGCCCCACAGGGCCTTTTTGGACAGACTGCTCTTGGCTTGGAGAGGCTCCAGGGTGGGGACAAGGGCCCTGGGCGCCTCCTGGAGGGGCCGGGAGCAGCCAGGCTGGTGAGGAAGAGGTTCGGCTACAGGCTTCCGCTTCTTGCAGCTCTTCTGAACAGAGCGGCCCTGGTCCTCAAGGCCGCCTTGCCCACCAGCGGAGGAGGAAGAGCTGGGCAGCCTGCCTGCCTTCATGCCAGGGGATGGATGTACAGCCCACGCCATCTGGCCAGGCTCCCCTACCCAGGGCTGCGCTCCAGCGGCTGTGTGTCCCTGGGGCGCCGGCAGGAGGGTGTGACTGATGGCACAGAGGGAGCAGGGCTGGGCGGGATGGCACAGGGAGGCCAGGCAGCCGGCGTGGGGGTCCGGGGCACTGGGGCCGGGGAGAAGGGCATGAGGTCCGGGGCCGCATGCCCCAGGACCCTCGTGAGGCTTGTCACCATGTGCCTGTCATGCCTGGCTCAGACACTGGGCTTCTGCTCCCAGACAGGCACTGTTGGCACGTTGGGCTGTGTAGAAACACGTACTCCTCGGGACCCCAGGAGTCCAGGGACTGCTTAGGCTGAGGGCCCCAGCCTCCATGCCAGTCCCTCTGGATGCCCCACAGTGGACAGCACAACACCCCTGGGTCTTCTGGTGCTGTGGTCCAGGCTGGCACTGCCCCCTGGTGGCAGGGTGCTGTATAGCCAGGCCCCCCCCCCACAAGCACAGACCCGCAAGACCCATCTTGGTAGGTGGTCCACTGGCCTGGCTGGGAGCATGGCAGGCTACAAGACCCCCCAGGGCCCTGCGAGCTGGCAACCGTCTCTACTGGGAGGAAGCCACTGGGCTCCGGTCCTGTGAGTCCATACGCTGCCCCCTGTCTGTTTCTGGTCACTGTGTTCTGAGGCCTGCAGTACCAACTCCACTCCTGCCCCCACGCAGGGACACGGGACCAGGTGGGTGGGATGCCAAGCCCTGGCTCTGGGAAGCAGGCAGGTCAGAGTCCAGAAGCAGGGGTCGCAGGTGCACAGCCAGGCCAAGTTCTACCTGTCCAGAAGGCCCCCCCACCTGTGCCATGGGGCTGGCCCAGCACCACCTGGGGGCTGGGTGACTTCAGAGAGGATTACCTTCTGCCTTAGACCGTCAGGTGGCTGTTTTCTGGGGCTGGTTCTGGGGCTTGAACTCAGGGTCTGAACCCTGTCCCTGTGCTTTAATGATCGATTCCTCTATCACTCTGAGCCACAGCTCCATTCCTAGCCCTTTGCTAACTGGTGATGAGTCACATCGACTTTCCCGCCTGGTGCTGGCTTTGACCCTGAGGTCTCAGCCTCCCGAGTAGCTAGGGTTACAGGCACCCAGACTCAGGCCCAACACGGATGGCAAACCTCGTGCAGGCCAGGTGTGGCAGGTCACGCCTGTAACCCCATCTATTTAGGACACAAGATTGAGAAGCTCATGGTTTGAGGCCAGGCTTGGCAAAAAAGTTAGCGAGACCCCACCTCAACCAGCATGCCAGGAGTGTGATGTGTACCAGGATCTCAGCTATGTGGGGGGTGAAGGTAGAAATGTGCTCCAAGAACACCCGGCAAATACAGGAGACTACCAGAAAGACATACCCAAGGGCTGGCACGTGGCCTAGTGGTAGAGTGCCTGCCTAGCACACATGAAGACCCGGGTTCAGTCCTCAGTACCACTGCAGCAGAAAAAGCTGGAAGTGGCACTGTGGCTCAGGGTAGAATGCTAGCCTTGAGCGCGGAGAGCCTCAGAGACAGAGCCCAGACCCTAAATTCAAGTGCTCCCCCACCAAAAAAAGAAAAGAAAAGGCATTAGTGGCGGGTGTTTATGATTCTTGCTACCCAAGTGGCTCAGATTTGAGGATCACGGTTCAAAGCCAGCCTGAGCAGGAGACTGAGACTATTATCTTCAATTAACCACCAAAAAGATGGAAGTACTGGTGCCAAGGAATGATGTATACTGTTACACTCCGCTTAATATTTTTTTTTTTTGCCAGTCCTGGGGCTTGAGCTCAGGGCCTGGGCACTGTCCTTGAGCTTCTTTTGCTCAAGGCTGGTGCTCTTCCACTTAAGACATAATGCCACTTTCTGCTTTTTTCTGAGTAATTAGAGCTAAGAGTCTCACACACCTTCCTACTGGGGCCGGCTTCAAACTGCCAGCCTCAGATCTCGGCCTCCTGGATAGCTAGGATTACAGGTGGGCCCAGTTAATAAAAATTAACTTAACATGGAAGCAAGCAATTCCCTTAAAACCTTTTAGATCAGAAGAGTCTTAGGTATCTTCTTACTATATATATCGCCCCCCTCCACAAAAGAGCTAGTGAGACAAGTTTCACAGATAATCTTAGACACTAAGATTGTGTGTGGGGGGGGGTTGACCTCATGCGTGCCAGGTGAGTACTCTACCACTGAGCCATGCTCGAGCTTGGCCAGTTACTGACTCATCACATATGCGAGTGAATCACGCAGAAAAATGTCTTCTTGGGGTGTTTGGCTGGGGTTTGTTTTGGGGGGTGGTACTGGGTTTCGAGCCTACGGCCTTGTGCTTGCTAAGCAGGCTCTCTGCCCTTGAGTCACAGCAAACTTCCCGCCCTTTTAGTGCTGCTGTTTTAGACAGGGCCTCACTTTCTACCTGAAGGCACATTGGATCATAATCCACCTATTTTTATAAAGGCTCCCTACTGGGCGGGGATGCCAGGCACTTGGCATGCTCAGTTTCCTCCACCCTGATAGAGTCCCTTGGGCTTTTCTGCCCAGATGGGCCTTGAACTGTGCTCCTTACAGTCCCAGCCTCCCACGCGATCTAAGAGCAGAGCACTGCATTCCGCCGTGGGTTGAGGGGCTACAGAACTCCCAGGCTTGCCTGGATCCAGTGCCACCTCCAGGCCTGGCTCCTTCCTTCTGCTGCTCTTTCTCTACACTGCGTCATTTATCCACTGTACAAGCCTTTACTTGCATAAGCTGCTACATGTAGTTACCCACCTGTGGGGTGGTTCAGTTGTATATTTAGGCCCCACTGCTGCGACCAACTGGACCAACAGACCCAGTTTACTTTTGTTAAGTTGTGGGGCTTGAACTTGGGGCCTGGGCTGGGTGCTGTCCTGAGCCTCTTCGTGTTCAAGGCTAGTACTCTACCACCTGAGCCACAGTACCATTTCCAGGTTTCTAGTGTTTAATTGGAAATAAGTCTTATGGAGTTATGGAGGATTTTCTTCCCTGGCTGGCTTTTTTTTTTTTTTTTTTTTTTTTTTGTGGGTCCTGGTGCTTGAACTCTGGGCTTGGGCGCTGTCCCAGAGCTTTTCAGCTCAAGGCTACTGCCCTATCCTGGGAGCCATAGCTCCACTTCCCGTTTTCTGGTGAGAGTGGAGATAAGAGTGGCTTTTGTGCCCAGGCTGGCTTTGATCCTCAGATCTCAGCCTCCTGAGTAGCTGGGATTACAGGCGTGAGCCACCCACACCCGGTCAGACCCAAATTTTTAATTCCAAGTTCCACAAAGGTATATTTCAATGTTGCATAAGTAGGTGGCAACTTAAATGTACAAAAGTTATCATCTTAGCCTCCTATGGGCATAGAAATAAAGGATTAAAAACTATCAAGAGGGTTGGGAGTTTGGTCTAGTGGTAGAGTGCTTGCCTAGCATGCACCAAGACCCGGGTTCAATTCCTCAGTACCACATACATAGAAAAAAGCCAGAAGCCGGGAGTGGTGGCTCACTCCTGTAATCCTAGCTACTCAGGAGGCTGAGAGCTGAGGACCAAGGTTCAAAGCCAGCTCGGGCACAAAAGGACCTGAGATTCTTATCTCCAATTAACCTCTAGAAAATGAGAAGTTGGAGGGCCTGGAGTTTGGCCTAGTGGTAAAGTGCTTGCCTACCATGCACAAAGACCTGGGGTTTGATTCCTAGGTGCCACATACATAGAAAAAGCTGGAAGTGGTGCTGTGGCTCAAGTGGTAGAGCTCTAGCCTTGAGAAAGCCCAAGGACAGTACTCAGGCCCTGAGCCCAAGCCCAGGACTGGCAAAAAAATGAAACAAAAACAAGAAAACAAAACCTATCAAGAAGCTGGAAGTGGAGCTGTGGCCCCAGTGGTAGAGAGCGGGCCTTGAGCACAAAAGCGAAGTTCATGCCCCAGGAGCAGCACACGCACAGAGCCAGAGTGGATGTGTGGCTCCAGTGGGGAACCGCGTGTCAGCAAGCCATCGGTGGCTCACACCTGTGGTGGATGGAGGCTGACATCCAGGGGATCATGGTTTGAAGAAAGTGCAGGCAAAACCTCCAAAATAGCAAAGAGCTAGACTGGAGACGTCTCTCAAGTGACCCACCAGCCAGGCAAGCAGAGCAAGTACAAGACCAGGTTCAAACCGCAGTACTGCCTGCCAAACAATAACAAAAGCAAAGCAAATGAGAGCACAAGCCTACAATCCCAGGCAGGAGTGTGGGAAGGAGGGCTGTGGCCCAGGACAGCTCCTGGGGACAGGGGAATTCTAGCAGCTACTGAAAAGTAAAGCCCAACAAGCCCAGGGTGGTGAGCTCAGCTTGAATACAGAGAAACTTTATTTAGACTTTTGTTAAAATTAATCTACTTTAAAAGAAAGTTGAGGTGACAAGAGAAAAATTCAAAACTAAGACAAATCAGACAGACAAGAGAAATGACAGGCAGACAGAGAGGAGGGCAGGCTGTGGTCAGATCTTGTCCTATCTTGGAGATGAGACAGAAGAATGGACAGATGGACGGACAGGTGGGAGGGCGGACTGAGCTCAGATCTTCTCCATCTTGGAGATGAGGTCATCACAGATCTTGGACAGCTCCTCGTTCTCTTTAGTCTGAAGGGGACAAGGGCACTGTGTCTGTCTGTCTGCAGATGCTCAGAGGCAGCCCCGAGGCTGGCTCTGGATGGCAGGGCCCAAGGTCCCATGCCCTACCTTTTGTTCCACGGTCTTCTCTAGAGACTGAATCTGCATCTGTGCCTTTCGTAGGCTGGCCTGGAAGGCCAAGGCCTCTGCTTGGGCCTTGCTTCGGACCTGAGCGATCTCCTCATTCGCTCTGTGGGGGTGGGAGTGGAGACAAAGGCGGGCCAGTTCAGAGCCCTGCCTGCCCAGACCCCCTCCCCCCTCCCCGCCCTGCAGTCCAAGGTCAGCTCAGGCACTCACAGCTTGAGCTTCTCCTCTGCGTGGACCTTCAGCAACTGGTACCTCTGGCTCTCCTTCTCGATCCTTACTATGTACTCCTCCACGCACTTCTTCAGGGAGTCCTCGTTCTTTAGGAGTGAGCACATACAGTTGTTGGAGTCTGCTGTCCTAGACCACTCGGGAGCCCCGGGCCAGGTGCAGGTCCCACGCCTGACCTGAGCACCTGTGCTGCTGTGCACCCACCTCTACCACTCCATGTGCTGAGGACAGGCCTGTCTCCCCCTGCACCCACAAACACCTCATTATCAGCACTGAAAAGCTTGGAGCTGCCGGGCGCTGGGGGCTCACGCCTGGAACCCTAGCTACTTAGGAGACTGAGATCTGAAGATCATGGTTCAAAACCAGACCAGGCAGGAAAGTTGGTGAGACTTTTTGTTGTGGGGTTTGAACTCTGGGCCTGGGTGTTGTTGTCGCTGAAGTCTTCAGCTCAAGGCTAGCACTTTACCACTTGAGCCACAGCACTATTTCCAGTTTGCTGGTGGTTAACTGTAGATAGAGTCTCATGGACTTTTGTGCGCAGGCTGGCTTTGAACCTTGGTCTTCAGATTTCAGCCTCCCGAGGAACTAGTATCACAGGGATGAGCCGCGGGCGCCTGCTGAGTCTCATGCTTGCTAAGCAGGAACTCTTATGCTCAGGAGATTCCTATCTCTAGTTAATTATCAAAAAGCTGGGAATGAATTTGTGGCTTAAATGGTGGAGTGCTGCCTTGAACCCAAAGAGGCTTAGTGACAGTGCCCAAGCCCCAAGTTTAAACCACAAGACCAACACTGACACTCCGAGCCCCAGCCAAGTGCCAAAGGACAAACGACCAAGTGGGGCTGGAGCCCACTAGCTCACCCTCTCCTGCAAAGTGCTCCTAAGACAGGCTCCCGGGCTGCCAGTTGGGGTTTTGTTTTGTGTGGCACTGGGGGTCAAATTCAGAGCCATACGCATTCGAGACAAGTGCTTTGCCAAGTCCTGGCTCCTCTCCAGGAAGCCGTCCCGGCCCGTCTTCCCAGTCCAGTGCCCGTGGCGTGGGGGCGAGGGCTGGCAGACCACACAGAGGGGACCCAGCCTGGTGGAGTGCATGCACAATGACCAGGAGAGGCGGCGGCACCCACCTTACGGTAGCCTTCAATCACCTCCTTCTGCTTCTCAAATCGCTTGAAGAGCTCAGAGAATGACTTCTCCATGGAGTTCAGGTCTGCAGTAAGTTGGTCTCTCTCTTTTAGAACCTTCTGGATTTTGGCTTGGGCAAGTTCCTTTTGTTTCTGGGTCTCCTCTTAAAGAAAAGCAACCAGTAGATTAGGAGCAGCTGCCATGCAAGGTGCCACAAACAGCCCAGAAAACAAGGGCAGGAGGGCAGCAGAGAGCAAGGTGGCTCTCAAGGTAGGAATCTCAAGGCGTGAACCCCTCCAGGTGTCCCCTGAGGTGACATGCCTCCTCCCTGTCTGCCCTCCAGGGAGCTGGCTGGGGACTAGACATGCCAGTGAGACACGCCAGGAGTCACCTGCTTTGCTCGCTGCCCCGTGTAACTAGACCCTGGCACAGACACCTCCACCTCCACGGGGCTGGGTCCAAGTGCTCCATCCCTGCCCGGTGCCTGCAGCAGCCACTGGATAAGGCCTTTAGTGTGGGCAGGGGTCCAGTGAGTCCCCCCAAGCCACGTGGCCAGCCCACCCGGCCCTTAGCCGTGCTCTGTTAGGGTCCTCAGGAAGGGCCTGGGGGCAGGGCTGACCACAGCCGCAGACATGCCAAGAGCAGTTGGTGGTTACCCATTGAGTGGTGCGCGATCTCTTCAAACCCGTCCACGACCTTCCTGTGGGGAGAGGCTAGTGAGGCCTGAGCCGTGGCGTGGCCAGGGCCAGGGCCAGGGCAGGCGGTCTTACCCCATCTCCAGGTATTTCATATGGAGCTCCTCACACTTGCTTTTCAGCTCCAGGTTCTCCTGCCGTACTGTGTCCACCTGCCAAAGCCATGTCTGTCAGCACTCACAGCCACAGCGCTGAGGGCCTCCCTCACCCGTCTACTGTCTAAGGTGTCCGGAGCCATATCATGGAGCCACAGGGCCCAGGTCACCAGGGGACGGGGCTGACACTGGCCACCTTCCATGGGACCCTCAAGGCCCCAGAGTACCACTGAGTGTCTTGCAGTCAGAGATCTAGGTTACATGTGAGGCCTCTAGGCAGCAGAAGGCTGGCAGTGAAGGGAAAAGTCACACTTGAAATCCAGAGGGTGGCCCTGGAGTAACTTGTGAGGTCTCTGAGACAGGGGGTGGGGTGGGCCCAGACCACAGGTCCTTGGGGACCACTACTGGCTTGTGGCTCTTTTCCGGGTTCACCTGCCCCATCAGTGTGCACCAGATTCCCACGAAGGGCTCTGGAGCCTCTCAAAACAGGCGGGGCCTCTGTGCCTAAGGGGGACCAGCTAAAAGTGTGGGGAGTTCCAGACCTGAGCACTGTGGAGAGAACTTATCCACTGATGCACCCAGATTTAGGAAGCAGTGAGGCCAGAACATGGGCACTGCCTAGGTTTGTAGCTCCATCTCATGCTGCGAGACAGGTATGCCCAGATGCTGCTAAGGCCACCTATCAGACCGCCCCAGAGACCACACTGCCACCATTTCTCCTGTGGGATGGTTGGATTCAGGTTGTCAGACAGCATGCGCAGAGCTGCTAGGGGCAGCTGGGATCGATGCCCCCACCAGGCTGTGCTTAAACTTCTCAGCTACTCCCCAGGCAGCCTATGTCCTTACCGCTGCATCCAGGTCCTTCTGGCTGTACTGCAGCACCTCCACAATGGGCCCACTGGACAGCTCTCCAGGCCCAAGGGCACATGTGGCTGGGCCAGGTACCTGTTGGAGTAAAACAGGGGCTCTCAAGATCACGGTTCTTTCCTCAGGCCACAGAAAGATTGCTCCAAAGAGATTGAAGTGCTCACAGGAACATCCAGAGAGCCCAAAAGGTCCAACTCCACAAGCTTGGCATCCAGTGGGTTTCCGAAGGCAGGCCTGTCTGCGTCCTGCGGGCTGAGGACAGATAGGCAGCCAGCTTACCTCATGCCCTGCGTAGGGAGCAGGGCATAAGGGGCAGATGCGCCCAGTCTGGATGAGGTCTGTGTCTGGGTTTTTATGTATTTATGTAGTAGTCTAGACTGGCCACAAACCTGTGCTTCCTGAGAGCTGTGATTGGACAAGCACTACCATACCCACTAGTGGCTGGAAACGGAAAATGCAGAACTGCATCTGTCAGGCCCGACACCTCCACTGCCCCAGCCCCTTCCTCGCGCCTCACTGCCATTCCCATGAACAATGGCCTTGCTTCGTGGCTTGTGGCAGTCTGCACCGAGTGGCAGAAGCCTTACCTAAAAAACCCTCACAGCACAGCCTGAGTCCTCAGTGGGGGTAGCAAACCTCTCCCTTCCTTGGCTCCATGAGTTTCATGTCATGCTTAGCATGTCATTGTCTTGTGTCACATAAATACGCCCATTTTCTTGTGGAGCAGGGCTGGCTTGGCATCCTCACACCACACAGTGTTGTCAGGTGCCTGAAGGTCACAGAGCCTCTGGCTTTGTGAAGGACTGGCACGTGCGGGCCCTTGTGCACACCTGGCGGTTAGTATGCCACCCCTCCATGTGTGTGGAGGTTTGCCCACCAGCCTGGTGTGCAGATCAAGCACAGGGTCTCTTATGGGAAGGCTAATTACATGGCAGGTTCCAGCCTTGTTCTGTCCTGCTTGCTTGTCAGTCACTTGTTTCTACTTTAGATCAGTCCATAAGTCCCTAATTTTTTTTTCTTCAGTTGGTTGTGGGGCTTGAACTCTGGCCCTAGGCACTGTCCCTGAGCTCTTCAGCTCAAGGCTAGAGCTCTACCACCTGAGCCATTACACCACTTCAGGCTTTTTCTTTGTAAGTAGTAGTGAGGAATTAAACCCAGGGCTTCGTGCATGCTAGGCAAGCACTCTACCACTAGCCCATACTCCTGTCCTCATGCCCCATATTTCCTAGAAGGCCCTGGCCAATCATGGCACCTGCTAACAACTGATTCCCCTACTGAGCCAATAGTTTCACAGAGGAGGGAACACACCTGTTTACTGCTGGGACCACAGACACCGGCCGAAGAGGGCTGTCTTTCAGGAGAGGGTCAAACTTCAGATACAAGGACTGCTTCCTCCACGCTGAGTCTTTGAACTAGGAGTGAGGGGATGGGTGATCGGGAATGGACAGTTGGCTTAAGCGAGGGATGAAGGGGTGGGACAGGGAATGGGCAGCTCCAGAAGCTGGAGGAACTTGTGGGGAAAAGGGTCCAGGAGACAATACATTGTGCCACTGGCACCAGAGTGCCCACTCTTGTCTCCCAGGTGGGCATCTGGGTCAGAACTCTGCTGGGATAAAAGAGTGCCACTGAGACAAGCCGTGGGAAGGATTTCCGCAGATACTCCAAGCCACCGTTCACCGCGCAGGCTCTGCGGCTGTTCTAAGCCGTCCAGGGTGGCGGAGGCCTGGCCCCCGTGGGATACACACTTCCCGAGGCTGGGTGGGGTGCTGGCACCTACCGAGGAAGTTCCAAACTGCTCCAGATAGTCCACCTCAGCACAGGTACCTAGAACTGAACGGGTGGGTCACTGGGTAGCTGCTGCTGCCCACCCTGAGCCCGATGCGGGGCCAAGGGCTTCGCGGGACAGGCCCAGCGCTCCTTCATAACGAGTGTCGAGGCTCACGTGACCAGCAGCACCCTGCCGCTGTCCACCATGCTTTTGTCTTGCATCTCCTATCCACATCTTTTGCCTGCCTGCTTTTCTAATGGACTCTCCACGTTTCCATGTTCTCCTCTGCAGTAAAGGTGCCGGTTCTGTTCTACCAGTTACTCATTTTTTGACGGGCTAGCTCATGCTAACTCATTTAGCAGGACAGAGTAGTGTGGAGAATGAGGACCTGCAAACAACAGCTGACTCGAGAACAGAACCCAAGTGCTCACGGGAGTTTTCACGTACACCGCCACCAGGGACACCTCAGGGTCCCTTACCTTCTGCTGGGTCTCTGAAGCTCTCGTCCTTCAGCTCCTGTGGAGGAGATGCAGGGACTGGCTCAGCACGGTGCACAATCAGCTCGCCGTCCACGCAGTTTGTGGGAGCCAGAGTGTGTGAGGCAGCCATGGGTCCCTCCTGAAAGAAGGCGACAGCAGAGAACTGCAGGGCAGGGTTCTGCCTTCCCCAGCTGGCTCAAGCCCAGAGGAAAAAGTAACCCTGAGAGGAGAAGGCAGCCTGCCCTGGTACCTCCCGCCTGCCCCCACCACGCCGGGTCACCAGAAAATGGCTGGTAGCCTTTTCTACACTAAACAGTATTACAAAATGCTGCCTCTGCGCATGCACACAGGTACGTGTGTGCACACACAGACACCCCTTCCATACCTCGCCTGGTGCTCTTGGAGTCTCAAGAGCCATCCGTGGCCCCGGTGTATCCTCCGCACAGGGTAAACACAGCGGCCTAGAGAGATCCAGTCATCAGGGGGCTGTGTCACCCCCATGTTTGCAGCTGCTAAGCTGCCACGTACTCCCTCTGTGCTGGTTCACCCGAGATGGCCACACTAAAACTGGAGGTTACCCAATGGTGACACGCTAAGCTTGGCTTCTGGAATGACAGTCCCTGGCTTGGGCTACCACTTGGTCCTGGAAGGGCATGCACGGGCTACTACCTTGCCACAGCAGCAGCCACGTTTGTTTCCACCCAAGTGGAGGCTTATGCTTATTAGTATGATTTCTTTGGGATGGGGTCTATTTGCCTAAGTTGGCCTTGCATTTGTGATCCTTCCGCCTTAGCCTTCAGAGTGCTAGGAATACAGCTCTGCCATACACCTGGCCATTATGATCATTATTTTGCCAGTCCTGGGCTTGCACTCAGGCCTGGGCACTGTCTGAGCTTCTTTTGCTTAAAGCTAGCCACAGTCCATTTCTAGCCTGTTCTGTGTATGTGGTACTGGGGAACTGAACCCAGGGCTTCCTGCACACTAGGCAAGCACATTGCCAGCTTTGTGTCACCTTCTTTAACTGGCACTGATGCTGTAGCTCCACAGCCAAGGCCACGGTCCCAGGCTGGGAGCCTGCAGCTATGCCTCCTACTACGGTCCTGTCTGCTCAGGTGGTGGGAATTCTGGCTGCCTACAGGGGATAAATGGCACCTCTGGATCCTGGGTCATGCCATGAGAGAGCTGTCCCCACTTACTGGCTTGGCGCTGGGTTCTCAGTAGCCGCAGGCCCCGTGCCCAGTGGCTGGGCCACTGGATGTACCAGTCTCGTCTCGGGGGTTCCTGGGGGGTGGGTCTGTTGGAAGCCAGTCCTGGAGTCACTGCCACGTGCACTGGAGTTTGGATCATCCAGCCTGTCCCAGTCAACACTGTCAAAGCTCAAGGGAGCAGGTGTGGGGCACTCGCCCTCCACTCTCACTCTGCCTCTCTCTCCTGGCTCCTTGGGGACCTGCTCTGGGCCCATCTCTGACGTCTTCAGGGGAGGCTGGAGGCCAGGTCTTTTGGCTAATCTCCTTGATGGAGGAATCCATTCAGTGCTGGCACCATCTAAGAAGTCAAACTCTAGCCTCAAGGACTCACACCCGGAAGGAACACCTGTTTGGCTGGCAGCCTCTTCCCTCAAGCCTGGATCTGGGGCTGAGTTCTCAGGACCAGATGAGCACAGCCGGGGTGGGGGGCAGGCGCTGGTGATTAGTTCAGGGGTGTCCACAGCCTCGGGGCAGGCGGGGACCTCACTAGCTGGGTCTATGGGGGGTGCTCCTCTATGCAAGCCTTCAGAGCTTGTATCAGTAGATGAAGCAGTCACGACGGACACAGCACAGTGTACTCTTTCTTCTGAGGCTTGGGGCTGGTGTGCTGTCTCTCTGGGAGTGTCTTCCAGGACCTCTGAGGCAGATGGCAAGCTTTTATCTGGCGAGCAAGAGCTAGCATTTCCCGTGGTGGCTTGTGCAGGGTACACGCCTTCCCCCACCTTTGTGGGTGACAATGGGCTCATGGTAGGACTTCCTGGACTCTGGGAAGAGCCCAGGGAACTTGTGTTAGCCACAGGGGCTGGGCCAGGATCGTTGGAGCCACCATCTACAAAAGCCGAGTTTGTGTTCCTTGGAGGAGAGTTAGCACTGGCCACTGCTTCTTTCTGGAGAAATCCATTGGTAGCTCTGTTGTCCGCTTCTTTGGTGAGCTGTTGGCTTTTTAGAAACAAGCAGAGATACCATTAAGGAATCTATGAAGTTTCCCTGGAAACATGAGGTAAAGATGGAAAGCAAGACTTTTTTTTTTTTTTGCCAGTCCTGGGCTTGAGCTCAGGGCCTGAGCACTGTCCTTGGACTTTCTCAAGGCTAGAGCTCTACCACTTGAGCCTCAGCACCTCTTCTGACTTTTTTTTTCTATGTATGTGGTACCGAGGAATTGAACCCAGGTCTTCACGCATGCTAGGCAAGCACTTTAACCACTAGGCCAAACTCCCGGTCCCGAAAGCAAGACTTTTTAGTGAGCCCTATCTTCTGGATTAAATCCTTCTAAATATAGGTCAGCACTCTTGGTGGCATGGGGGCCATGCGGGCTGAGAGACAAACAAAGCAGACCGGTGCTCCACAAAATCAGTTGCCCCAGTGCAGAAGTACCCCCTAACCTATTTTCTTTCCCTCTTTAGCCCAGAGACCACAGCTTCAGGGTTGGGGCAGTCATGGGCTCTAAGACTGAGCCTGGCTGCTATGCAGGGTGCGAGGTGCACAGCACACATTCCTAAGAAGACTCTGCCCCTGTTGTGCCTCACCCTGGCAGTGCAGGGTAGCAAGAGGCACAGACCCTGACAAATAAGAAACCTACAGGGACAGCAGGAGGGTAGACCACACGTAAGACAGCACATGCTGCTTTCTTATTCCATCTCCAGATTGCTGAAACAGGCCAGTGTTGCACACCTAAGCTTGCCATTTCAGCCACTCAGATGAAGGGGACCCCATGTTCACAGCTTGCTCACAACTTTTGTCCTAGTTTAGAATTAAAAAAAAAAAAAAAATCAAAGAAGTTGGGATAAGGAATTCCCTGCTCACTCCAGACTGTTCCCAGCTGCCTCCTCCCTCCCAGAGGACACAGGCAGTGCTGAGCTTGAAGGCTACCACCCTGGACACACCAGAGAACAGTACTCAACATTTTTGTCAAGTTACAGAAACAAAGACTGTGTGGCCAGAGCACAGAAAAGGAGTGTAAATGTGCAGTTAAAATGAAGTTCAAACAGCTGGTGATGATGAACTCTCCTCGAACTAACAGAACCAGGAACCTCCTAATCCCAAGACAAAGATTAAGAGAAAGCCAGTCCACCCGGGATAGCCTTGTGAGTTCTTGCTAGGACTCTCACAGGGTAGAATTGCAGGATGTTAGGTGGTACCAATACTTACTTGTCTTTCTGTGTCCAGACGTAGTAGTTATCTAGTCCAACACCGTCATCCAGACAGAAAGGAGCCTCAAGTTTGCTGTTCATACTAGGACTTAGGATCTTGTGTGTCTGTGGATCCCGCAGAGGTGTCTGAAAAGTCACCTGTGGGAGGAGGCCAGGAGAGACACAAGTGCTCGTACGCACACCACGGTGACAAGCAGTCAGAGGTGCTCAGTAGGCAGTCTTTACCGCTCCCATTTACCTTTGTGGCTTTTGCCTGGTTCCTCGGTGGCACATTGTCTTTCTGTGACAGACGAAGAACAGGCGATCTTCCGGTAAGTTCTGGTGGTGAAAACAGGAAGCCACAGTTTTCTGCATTTTTTTCCCTGGTGATATTTTCGTCATTGAAGATCTGCAGACTCATTCTGGAAAAGCAGAACATGCTTGTGTCAGTGTGAGGACAATTATATGGTGTCAGAAATGCCACTATCACTAGAGCTGATCCACAGGACAGGGGTGCTAGTCTTGCACAGGATATCTCCTAGGCGGTCAGCACTCTGAAGGACATTTCTCATGTAGGCAGCCTCTGTGAGGCAAAGCAGAGAAAGCCTTAGGATGCTTGCCCTGCTTCAGCCTGCACTGCTACCTCTTGAATCAAGAGCTAAACAGGTTTGGGCTGGGCACTGTCCTTGGGCTTTTTCAAGGCTAATAATGCTCTACCACCTGAGCCACAGCACCACTTGACTCTGTGTATGTGGTACCACGGAATCGAACCCAGGACTCTGTGCCTACATAATAGGCAAGCCCTCTACCACTAGGCCACACTCCTGGCCCAGAATCACCCTTAACTGCTACATTACATATGGAAGGCAAAAAAATTCTGGCTGTCAGAACATAAAGAGCCAGAGAAAGCTACATATGGGTTAAGTGAGTCCACATGGCCCCTTCTATGTAGTATAATGCACAAGAGGCAGCTGAGGCCAAGTTCATTGAATAGGAATGGAAGACTGTGACTGTAGTCTGCACCCCTCCTACTGAGTGAAGGGGTGGGGGGACCGGCCAGGGTGTTTGCAGGGTGGAAGCCCAGAGGAGCCCGTAGAGGTAAGCTATGAAGATACTCCCCAGTTACTCAGCAGGTATCCTGAAGAGTGTTGGCAAGCTCAGGATCTGGAGTGACACCTTCCTCACTCACCCGGACCTCATGCAGGTCAACACCAGCACACAGACCTGATTGCTTTCCCACCCCCAGCACCACCAATCTGTGCACTAGAGCACTGACTTGCTCAAAGGGACCCTGGGGTACTTGGTGAAGCCCAAGGAGCTCAGGTGGGGGTGGGGGTCCGGGGAAGAAGTCAGCACAGAGGCTGCTGACTCCACCTGAGAAATCCACTGTGGTGCACACAGTGGCTCACACTTTACCATTCCAGCTTTGGGAGGCAGAAGTAGGAGGATCCTAAGCCAAGAGCAAAAGATCTTAACTGAAAAATAAAGCAAAAGTGTGTGTGTGGGGGCAACTGAGTGCTAGGCTCTCTGAGCTTTCTACCACACCAGCTTGGCACGCGGGAAGGTGTCCGGTGTTCCTGGTAGTGGTAAGATGGAGTTATAGTAGGCCTTCAGGGGGTAGAGAGAGGCAAAGCAGCCACTGCGGCTCAAGACAGGGTCCACCTGGGAGGCGCGCTGGGCTTCAGGTGTCTGAGGTCAGGCGCCCCTTACTGCGCGGGGGGTTGCCGTCCCCGGTGGTATTTACGGCAGGTAAGGTCACCCGGGTGGCGGAACCGAGGACGAGGGCCGGCCTGGGCCCTGAGGGACCAGGAACCCCACGTTTCCGGGCAGACCCGAAGCTGTTCCCAAGGGGAGCCATGCGGAAGCCGACCCGAAGGCGTCCGAAGGGCGGCGGAGGGACGCAGGGGACCGCGGGGAGGCGTCCCGGCCCGCAGACGGGCGGGCGGGCGAGGCCACCTGCGCGCGGGACGCCGGCGGGGCCCCGGCAAGGCGGGAGCGGGGCCGGTCCTCCCCAGGGCCGCAGACCCCCGCCGCTTACCTGCCGGCTTCTGCGGGGCACTGGGCCCGCGCCACGGCCCACCGCAGGGGAGGAGGGAGCGCCGGCTGCGCGCCAGCCGAGCCCGAGCAGCGGACGAGGGACGAGGGACGAGGGACGACCGCGGCTGGCTCCGGCTGCAACCGCCCGCCGGCCGCCGCGCCCGCAGATTCAAATGCCGACGCCTGGCGCCACGCGGCCAATCAGCGCGCGGCACGGGGCGGGCCTCCGGGCGCCGCGGCCAGTGGAAGCCGCCCGCCCCGCCCCCACGCGCCCGCAGTTCCGCTTCCGGGACCGAGGGCAGCTGGGCGTGGCCGGCGCGGAGCTGAGCCGGCTCGGGAACGCCTCCCGTAGTGGGCGGGTGGGCAGTGACCGCGGGGCGCCGAGGCCCGGGCCGGGTCAGGTTCTGCCGCAGACCCCAGAGTGCTGTGTGACACGATCCTGTCTCCGCGACTGTGAAGCCAGACCCGGTGCGGCGCCAACTTAATGAGGACCGGCCGCACCCTCGCGGGTTCTCTCGGCTTTTAGCTGTGTCCGCGGGCCGCCAGACTAGAGATCAGCTCCCAGAGCGCTCCGCGGCCGGCCAGACGGGAGCTCTGCCTCCCAGGGTGCCCCGCGGCCAGCCCGAGAGGACTCCACTTCCCAGAAGGCCTTGCGGTGGCCTGACAAAGGACTCCGTCTCCCAGAGCGCCCCGCGAGCCCTGCGGCCAGGGACTCAGTTTCCCAGAGGGCCTCGCGGGGGGCCCGGCTCCCTCCGTCCGCTCCTCCCCAGCCGCCCCGGGTGGCGACGCCGCTCGCGCGGGCGTCTTCCTCGCGCCTGGGCTGCGGCGCGATGGACAGCCCCGAAGTGACCTTCACGCTGGCCTACCTGGTCTTCACCGTGTGCTTCGTGTTCACGCCCAATGAGTTCCACTCGGCCGGGCTCACGGTGCAGAACCTGCTGTCGGGCTGGCTGGGCAGCGAGGACGCCGCCTTCGTGCCCTACCACCTGCGCCGCACGGCCGCCACGCTGCTGTGCCACTCGCTGCTGCCGCTGGGTGAGCCCGGCGGGGAGGCCGGGGCTGAGGGCGCACAGGTCCGGGAGGCCGGGGCTGAGGGCTCACAGGTCCGGGAGGGCGGCCTGGGCTGAGGGCTCACAGGTCCGGGAGGGCGGCCTGGGCGCACAGGTCCGGGAGGGCGGCCTGGGCTGAGGGCGCACAGGTCCGGGAGGGCGGCCTGGGCTGAGGGCGCACAGGTCCGGGAGGGCGGCCTGGGCTGAGGGCTCACAGGTCCGGGAGGGCAGCCTGGGCTGAGGGCGCACAGGTCCGGGAGGGCGGCCTGGGCTGAGGGCGCACAGGTCCGGGAGGGCGGCCTGGGCTGAGGGCGCACAGGTCCGGGAGGGCGGCCTGGGCTGAGGGCGCACAGGTCCGGGAGGGCGGCCTGGGCTGAGGGCGCACAGGTCCGGGAGGGCGGCCTGGGCTGAGGGCGCACAGGTCCGGAGGGCGGCCTGGGCTGAGGGCTCACAGGTCCGGAGGGCAGCCTGGGCTGAGGGCTCACAGGTCCGGAGGGCAGCCTGGGCTGAGGGCTCACAGGCCCGGAGGGCAGCCTGGGCTGAGGGCTCACAGGTCCGGAGGGCAGCCTGGGCTGAGGGCTCACAGGTCCGGAGGGCAGCCTGGGCTGAGGGCTCACAGGTCCGGGAGGGCAGCCTGGGCTGAGGGCTCACAGGCCCGGAGGGCAGCCTGGGCTGAGGGCTCACAGGTCCGGAGGGCAGCCTGGGCTGAGGGCTCACAGGTCCGGAGGGCAGCCTGGGCTGAGGGCTCACAGGTCCGGGAGGGCGGCCTGGGCTGAGGGCGCACAGGTGCGGGAGGGCGGCCTGGGCTGAGGGCGCACAGGTCCGGGAGGGCGGAGGGCGGCCTGGGCTGAGGGCGCACAGGTCCGGGAGGGCGGAGGGCGGCCTGGGCTGAGGGCTCACAGGTCCGGGAGGGCGGCCTGGGCTGAGGGCTCACAGGTCCGGGAGGGCGGCCTGGGCTGAGGGCGCACAGGCCCGGAGGGCGGCCTGGGCTGAGGGCTCACAGGTCCGGAGGGCAGCCTGGGCTGAGGGCTCACAGGTCCGGGAGGGCAGCCTGGGCTGAGGGCTCACAGGTCCGGGAGGGCGGCCTGGGCTGAGGGCGCACAGGTGCGGGAGGGCGGCCTGGGCTGAGGGCTCACAGGCCCGGAGGGCAGCCTGGGCTGAGGGCTCACAGGTCCGGGAGGGCAGCCTGGGCTGAGGGCTCACAGGCCCGGAGGGCAGCCTGGGCTGAGGGCTCACAGGTCCGGAGGGCAGCCTGGGCTGAGGGCTCACAGGTCCGGAGGGCAGCCTGGGCTGAGGGCTCACAGGTCCGGGAGGGCGGCCTGGGCTGAGGGCTCACAGGCCCGGAGGGCGGCCTGGGCTGAGGGCTCACAGGTCCGGAGGGCAGCCTGGGCTGAGGGCTCACAGGTCCGGAGGGCAGCCTGGGCTGAGGGCTCACAGGTCCGGAGGGCAGCCTGGGCTGAGGGCTCACAGGTCCGGAGGGCAGCCTGGGCTGAGGGCTCACAGGTCCGGGAGGGCGGCCTGGGCTGAGGGCTCACAGGCCCGGAGGGCGGCCTGGGCTGAGGGCTCACAGGTCCGGAGGGCAGCCTGGGCTGAGGGCTCACAGGTCCGGAGGGCAGCCTGGGCTGAGGGCTCACAGGCCCGGAGGGCAGCCTGGGCTGAGGGCTCACAGGTCCGGAGGGCAGCCTGGGCTGAGGGCTCACAGGTCCGGAGGGCAGCCTGGGCTGAGGGCTCACAGGTCCGGGAGGGCGGCCTGGGCTGAGGGCTCACAGGCCCGGAGGGCAGCCTGGGCTGAGGGCTCACAGGTCCGGGAGGGCGGCCTGGGCTGAGGGCGCACAGGTGCGGGAGGGCGGCCTGGGCTGAGGGCGCACAGGTCCGGGAGGGCGGAGGGCGGCCTGGGCTGAGGGCGCACAGGTCCGGGAGGGCGGAGGGCGGCCTGGGCTGAGGGCTCACAGGTCCGGGAGGGCGGCCTGGGCTGAGGGCTCACAGGTCCGGGAGGGCGGCCTGGGCTGAGGGCGCACAGGCCCGGAGGGCGGCCTGGGCTGAGGGCTCACAGGTCCGGAGGGCAGCCTGGGCTGAGGGCTCACAGGTCCGGGAGGGCAGCCTGGGCTGAGGGCTCACAGGTCCGGGAGGGCGGCCTGGGCTGAGGGCGCACAGGTGCGGGAGGGCGGCCTGGGCTGAGGGCGCACAGGTCCGGGAGGGCGGAGGGCGGCCTGGGCTGAGGGCGCACAGGTCCGGGAGGGCGGAGGGCGGCCTGGGCTGAGGGCTCACAGGTCCGGGAGGGCGGCCTGGGCTGAGGGCGCACAGGTGCGGGAGGGCGGCCTGGGCTGAGGGCGCACAGGTCCGGGAGGGCGGCCTGGGCTGAGGGTGCACAGGTCCGGGAGGGCGGCCTGGGCTGAGGGCGCACAGGCCCGGAGGGCGGCCTGGGCTGAGGGCTCACAGGTCCGGAGGGCAGCCTGGGCTGAGGGCTCACAGGTCCGGGAGGGCAGCCTGGGCTGAGGGCTCACAGGTCCGGGAGGGCGGCCTGGGCTGAGGGCGCACAGGTGCGGGAGGGCGGCCTGGGCTGAGGGCTCACAGGTCCGGGAGGGCGGCCTGGGCTGAGGGCGCACAGGCCCGGAGGGCAGCCTGGGCTGAGGGCTCACAGGTCCGGAGGGCAGCCTGGGCTGAGGGCTCACAGGTCCGGAGGGCAGCCTGGGCTGAGGGCTCACAGGTCCGGGAGGGCGGCCTGGGCTGAGGGCGCACAGGTGCGGGAGGGCGGCCTGGGCTGAGGGCGCACAGGTCCGGGAGGGCGGAGGGCGGCCTGGGCTGAGGGCGCACAGGTCCGGGAGGGCGGAGGGCGGCCTGGGCTGAGGGCTCACAGGTCCGGGAGGGCGGCCTGGGCTGAGGGCTCACAGGTCCGGGAGGGCGGCCTGGGCTGAGGGCGCACAGGCCCGGAGGGCGGCCTGGGCTGAGGGCTCACAGGTCCGGAGGGCAGCCTGGGCTGAGGGCTCACAGGTCCGGAGGGCAGCCTGGGCTGAGGGCTCACAGGTCCGGGAGGGCAGCCTGGGCTGAGGGCTCACAGGTCCGGGAGGGCGGCCTGGGCTGAGGGCTCACAGGCCCGGAGGGCAGCCTGGGCTGAGGGCTCACAGGTCCGGAGGGCGGCCTGGGCTGAGGGCTCACAGGTCCGGGAGGGCGGCCTGGGCTGAGGGCGCACAGGTGCGGGAGGGCGGCCTGGGCTGAGGGCTCACAGGTCCGGGAGGGCGGCCTGGGCTGAGGGCGCACAGGTGCGGGAGGGCGGCCTGGGCTGAGGGCTCACAGGTCCGGGAGGGCGGCCTGGGCTCACAGGTCTGGGAGGGCAGCCCAGGCTTGGGGATCATAGGTCCAGGAGGGCAGCCTGGGCTTGGGCGAGCTGGAGGCCGGCGTCGGGTGGAGGCGCCCACGCCTGCCTGGACGGGAAGCAGCCCTAAAGGTCCCCGGGGAGCCGTGGGGCTGGCAGAGCCATCTGCGGGGTTGGCTTGACGACTCCGTGTCCTGGGAGGCACTTGAGGAGAGTAGGGGTCAGGCCGGCCCCCGGCCAGCGAGCTCCCACGAGAGCAGTGTGGTAGGGGTCTAGAGCCTCTGGAGGTGCCCCCTTCCCACAGGGGGAAACGCACCAGCCATTCACCGAGGGAAGAGTTGACCTTGCACGAGCTCAGTGTCTTGAACTCAGGGCCTGAACACTGTCTCTGGGCTTTCTCCAGATCAGAGCTCTACCACTTGAGCCTCAGCACCACTTCTGGCTTTTTTCTATGTATGTGGTACCAAGGAATGGAACCCAGGTCTTCATGCACACTAGGCAGGCACTCTACCACTAGGCTGAACTTCCGGCCCACTTTTTTTTTCCTTGTCAGTCATGGGATTTGAACTCTGGGCCTGGATATTGTCCCCGAGCTGAAGAGCTCAAGGCTACCACCCTACTCCTTGAGCCACAGAGCCATTTCTGGTTTTCTGGTGGTTAACTGGAGATGAGAGTTTCATGTTCTTTAGTGCCCGGGTGCGGCGCCCGGCACCCCTGACCAGCAGGGAAGAACGGACACCACCCGAGGATCCTTCTCGTATCCCGCTTTTAATGAAGAGCCACTTGGTTAAAGGGAGAGCTGAAGCAGAGGGGCGAGGGGCAGGGAAATGCAGCTGCTTATAAACAATCAAAGAACGCGGGACTTTTTCCATTGGCTGCTGTGTTGCTAGGATCATTTTAAAACTCGGGATTGGTCAGGCCTCTGACGTCATACGCGCAGACTCAGCGGAGCGAGCAAAGGCTCTGCACTCACACACCAACTAAGGGGAACTAAGAAATTTGTATACAATGAGCGAGGCAGGGGACAGGCGCCGTCTTGTCGGCCACTCTGGCTCCCCACACCCGGGCTGGCTTTGAACCTTGATCCTCAGATCTCAGCCTTCTGAGTAGCTAGGATGACAGGCGTGAGCCACTGCACCTGGCTGCTTTTGATTTTTTTTTTAAAGCCTTTCATTTATTTTTTATTTATTTATTTTTGCCAGTCCTGGGCTTGAGCTCAGGGCTTGAGCACTGTCCTTGGGCTTTCCTCAAGGCTAGTGTTGTACCCTGAGCCACCGCACTATTTCTGGCTTTTTCTATGTATGTGGTACTGAGGAATCGAACCCCGGTCTTCGTGCATGCTAGGCAGGCATTCTACCACTAGGCCAAACTCTCAGCCCCCTTTCATTTATTTTTTTAAAAAATTTTCAGTATTCATGTGCTACTTGGGTAAAAATAAAGTAGTAAATTGAAGTTATTTTCTTTTAAGTATGTAATACAACTGCCATGGCCAAGATCTGAGCCAAGAGATGGAGCTGTGTGGCTCATCTGTTCTGGGAGCTGACCAGACTCCAGGTGACCCGGGCTGAAGGCCAGGCCTCATGGCTAGTAGCTAGAGAAGTGGCTTCTCTCTTCCTCCAGCACCCTGGTATATAGATAGCTTACTGTGGGAGAAACGTAGCAGGGAGCAGCCCCAGCATCCCTGAGGGCCCTTCTTCTTTTGCCTTGCAGGCTACTACGTGGGCATGTGTTTTGCGGCCTCGGAAAAGCAGCTCTACTTTCCCAGCCAGGCCCCAGAGACCTGGCAGTTCTTCCTTCTCCTGGCTTTAATTCTCCCTACTGTGGCCTGTGCCCTGATTTACTATTGGTCCCAGAACCAGTGGGCCCGACACCCCCTGGCCCAAACCCTGGCCCTTTATTCTCTCCCGCAGTCTGGCTGGCAGGCCGTTGCTTCTTCTATCAACACAGAGTTCAGGCGGATTGACAAATTTGCTACTGGGGTGCCAGGTGCGCGTGTGGTGGTGACAGACACCTGGGTGATGAAGGTGACCACATACCATGTGCACGTGGCCCAGCAACAAGATGTGCATCTGACGGTGACGGAGTCTCGGCAGCACGAACTGTCCCCCGACTCAAACCTGCCTGTGCAGCTCCTCACCATCCGAGTGGCCAGCTCCAGCCCTGCTGTGCAGCCCTTTGACATCAGGTGAGTCCTGCGTGTGGACGTGCTAGGGGGGGTGTCTGCCTGACGACAGTCAACTGGCGTGTGGATGGCTGGGGGGGGGGGTGTGTCTGCCTGACAGTCAACTGGACTTTCTGCACAGGCTGCGCCTTCTCCCTGTTGCCCCGTTGCCCCCCCAGTTTTGTAGGCCATGCTGGGACGGCCAGGACCTTGGCTGGTGGTGCCTGAGCCCCGGCCTTTCACTCTTCTCTCCCTCAGGGTGGGTTACCACTGCGTTTGCCGGCTTTGCTCTTAAGGCTTCTCTGCTGGCCACTGCTCTGGGGACGCTCTGAGGGTGCCAGGCTTCTGTGGTCCTGCCTGCCTCTGGGTTTTGCTGGCTCTGGGTTGAGACCCTGGGGTGGGGGAGCCCAGCCCAGCAGGTCATGCCTCTTGCAGGCTGAACTCGTCAGAGTATGGCGAACTGTGCGAGAAGCTCCAGGCCCCTATCCGCAGTGCAGCCAACGTGGTCATCCGCCAGAGTTTGGGTGACCTGTTTTTGGAGACGTTTGCCTCCCTGGTGGAGGTCAACCCAGCCTACTCAATGCCCAGAAGCCAGGTAGGAGCCAGCCCCAGGGGATGGATGGGTGCCCCCTCCCCCCCTGCACTACCCGCCTATCTTTCTGCAGGAGCTTGAGGCCTGCATTGGCTGCATGCAAACGCATGCCAGTGTGAAGCTGGTGAAGACTTGCCAAGAGCCTGCAGTGGGCGAGTGCCAGCAGTGCTACTGCCGCCCCATGTGGTGTCTAACCTGCATGGGCAAGTGGTTTGCCAGCCGCCAGGACCCCCAGCGCCCTGACACCTGGCTGGCCAGCCGTGTGCCCTGCCCTACCTGTCGTGCCCGCTTCTGCATCCTTGACGTGTGCACTGTGCGCTGAGCATCCTGGCAGATCCATGCCTCCACTAGCCACTTTCAGGGAGTGGCTAGACCGCTGGGCCTGGTCAAAGAGCTCTACTCAAAGCACATAACCTACAGCCATTCTGCCCTGAGCCTGTGATAGGTTGAGGACTTTTGTTCAAAAGAAAACCTTACTGAAATACCCTGTCTTGGGGCCTTCAGCACTTTCTCCTTTTGCCACCTTCCTCTGAGTGGGGGCAGGTACTCCACGTGAAGAATGCCAGGGCCCCTGGGAGCCTTCACCCCATCATGTTGCCTTAACTTTGTGGAGCACCTCCTGCCTCTTTCATAAACCAGGCCTACATCTGTCCTCAAGCTCACATTCTGTCTCCTGTCCTGACCTTCTCAGTGCTGGGTAGGCAGCAGAGGAGAGGATGGGGTGGCCAGGGTAGTGTTACATCCAGGCATGGGGCTCCCTGTGGCTGTTGTCAACCGGCTCTAGTGCAGATGGGGAGGAAGGATGACTCCTCTTCCTCACAGTGGCTGTGGCCTTAGCACCTTCTCTTACTCCCGAGGTCCGGGGACCCGGGACCCGGGAAGAGGCTTGTTGGGGGAGTCTGGACCAGAGTGGCAGTGATAGCCAGGATGCACACCAGCCCCTGGGTGTGCCTGGCTCAGGGGAGGACGCCAGTATCCAGGCTCTCACCGACTCTCACGGGCAGGCTGCCAATGGCATGGGGTGTGGGTGGGGTCTGGGGCCCCCACGCCGCCCCTCTACCTGCACTTACCCAGGGTGGGGAGTGGGTGGGTCCTTCCAGGGCTACCCAGAGGGAACTTGGGAGTCATTCTTACCTTGAAGGAAAACTAATTTTTATAAAGACGAGTGTAGTTACTTAATAAAATGTCAGTTTACAGTACGATACTTTGTTTTCCCTGAAGTGAAAGGCAGGGTCAGGTGGCCTTGGGGCGGCCAGGGCTGGAGGGCCAGGGCTGCAGGGCGCTGGGAAAGCCCTGAAGGCAGGGTCGGGGCTGGGAGGGGAGGACCGGGCGTGGGGGGGGGGAGGCCTCTAAGATCAGGTTAGGGCTGCGGGCGGCTGGAGGGCGGCCTGGGCGCTGGTGGCCCCGGGGAGGGAGGGGGCCCGGCGGGGAGGGCAGCCCCGGGGAGGGTGGCCCGGGCGGTGGTGGCCCTGGGGAGGGGCCCCGGGGAGGGCGGCCCGGGCGGTGGTGGCCCCGGGGAGGGCGGCTCGGGCAGTGGCGATCCGGGCGGCGCCAGGCGCGGCCTCCCGCGCACAAACTCCCGCCAACACCCCCTGCCTGCGAGCCGGCAGCCAATCAGCCCCCGCCCCCCCCCACTCCCACACCCCCCTCCCCACCCCCCCCCGCCCGCGCTGCCGGGGTTCCTGCGCCCGCGCCTCTGCGCTCGGACGGAATCGGCGGCGTCCACCGGTCCCCGCGGCAGCGCGGGCGGCGGGGCGAGGCCCCGAGGCGCGCGCGGCGGGCGCTGTCCGCCCTCCCCCGCCCCCGCGCCGTCCCTCCCCCGCGCCGTCCCGCGCGCGGGAGCGCCGGGGGCGGGGCTTCCGCCTCCCGGGGCGGGGCTTCCGCCTCCCGGGGCGGTTGGGGGCGGGGCCTCCGCCCGCTTAAGAGCGGTTGGGGGCGGGGCGCGCGCAGAGCCGTCTGCGCCGCGCCTGGACGCCCGCCGCGCCGCCCCGCTCCCGCTCGCCCTCCGCCCGGACGCCGCCATGGCCTGCCGGCCGCGAAGCCCGCCCCGGTACGGGAGCCGCCGCGAAGGCGCTGTCAGGTGAGCCGGCCGCGCGGCCCACGTCGGTGCGGCCCGGCCTCCGCGGCCAGGTTCGCGGGCGGGCGTGGGAGGGGCGGGCCCGGGCCTGGCGCGGGGCCTCGCGCCCGGCCGCCCCGCCGCTCACCGCCCTCTGCCCGCAGCCCGCAGCCCTCCGGGAGATGGAGCCTGGGACGGAAACGCAGGGCTGACGGGAGGCGCCCGAGGCCCGAAGATGCCGAGGAGGGCGCGTTCCAGGCCGCGGACAGCAGACCCGAGAGGTGGGCCCGGGGCTCGGGCGGGAACGCGGGGAGCGGGAGGGGAGGAGCGGGGGGGGGGGGAGGCGAGGCGGTCCCGGACCCGGGCAGGGGGGGAGCGGGGGGGGGGCGAGGCGGGCCGGGACCCGGGCAGGGGGGGAGCGGGGCGAGGCGGGCCTGGACCTGGGCAGGGGGGAGCGGGGGAGCGGGGCGAGGCGGGCCTGGACCTGGGCATGGGGGAGCGGGGCGAGGCGGGCCTGGACCCGGGCAGGGGGGAGCGGGGCGAAGCGGACCCGGGCGGGGGGGGCGGGGGGGGCGAGGCGGACCCGGGCAGCGGGGGGAGCGGGGGGGGGGCGAGGCGGGCCCGGACCTGGGCAGGGGGGGAGCGAGGGGGGGGGGCGAGGCGGGGCGAGGCGGACCCGGACCTGGGCAGGGGGGAGCGGGGGAGCGGGGCGAGAGGGCCCGGACCCGGGCAGGGGGGAGCGGGTGGGGGGCGAGGCGGGCCCGGACCCGGACAGGGGGGGAGGGGGGGAGGCGGGGCGAGGCGGGCCCGGACCCGGGCAGGGGGGGAGCGAGGGGGGGGGCGAGGCGGGGCGAGGCGGACCCGGGCAGGGGGGGAGCGGGGGGGGGGGGAAGCGGGGCGAGGCGGGCTCAGACCTGGGCAGGGAGGGAGCGGGAGCGGGCGCGGGCGCAGCGGGTGGTGAGGACCCCGGGGGATATGGGGCCACCTTAGTGCGGTGAGGCTCGCAGAGCGTGGCCGCGGCGTGGCCGCGGCGTGGCGGTCGAGGCCTGTGCAGGAGACTGGGGTGACAGCTCCGTGTCTGGTCCCCCGTGGGGACCTCGTGGTCTCTGAAGGGCTGCCCAGAGGATGGGCTCGAGCTTGTTGGCAGGAGGGGCGGGCCTCGAGGACGGGAGACTTAGTGGGGCAGGGGTCTCTCACAGCTCAGGGCACACTCCCGCCGCCCCGTTCTCGTGTGTTTTGTTTTGCCGGTTCTGGGCTTGCACTGAGAGCCTGGGCACTGTCCTTGTGCTTTTCTCAAGGCTAGAGCTCTATCCTGAGCCACAGCACCACTTCTGGCTTTTTGTATGTAAATGGTACTGAGGAACCGAACTGGGGTTTTCATGCATGCTAGGCGAGCATTCTGCCACTAGGCCAAACTCCCAGCCCTGACTCTTATATCCAATTAACCACAAGAAGACTGGAAGTGGAGCTGTGGCTCAAAGTGGTAGACAGTGCTCAGGCTGAGTTCAAGCCCAGACCTACCAAAAAAAGAAAGATGTCCTTGAGTTGAAGGAGAAGCGACTGTCTGGACTAGCTTGAATCTTAACCTGGTTGTGTCTGTGTACTGTGCTTTGTAACACAGCAAGCCTACTTGACTCATACTCTCCTCTCCTCCCCTTCCCCCCTAGTCCTGGGGTTTTAACTCAGGGAGGGTCTGGGCACTATCCTTGGGCTTTCTCAAGGCTAGCACTGGAGTCACAGTACCACTTCCGCCTTTTCAGTGTATGGAGTATGGAGGAATCAAACCCAGATCTTCGTGCATGCTAGGCAGGCACTCTTACACTAGGCCAAATTCCTGGCCAGTACTCATAGTTTTGTACTTATTAGTTATGGTGCATACAGCCTGTGTGTTAAATCTTAAGCATCTAAGAATTAAACTAGCTACTGTATGTTGGTCACTGTGCTTCACACTAAGCCTAACACAGGCTTAGTGAAATCTTATAATCCTGAAAAAAAACAGCTAGAAGAACTAGTTATAGTTGATTCCTTGGTGACTTTGCTTGGTTTCCCCAGTGGGCTGTGTTCCTGTTTTAGCCAGACTGACTCAGGGCAGGTGAGTACTTTGATGAAGCCAAAAAGATTTTTTTTTTTCCTTTTTGGTAGGTCATGGGACTTGAACTTGGCCTGGGCACTGTCCCTGAGCTCTTCAGCTCAAGGCTACCACCCTGCCCTTGAGCCATTTTCTAGAGGTTAATTGAAGATAAGGGTTGCAGGTTCTTTTGTGCCGGGCTTGCTTTGAACCTTGATCCTCAGATCTCAGCCTCTTGAGCAGCTGGGATGACAGGCGTTGAGCTACCTTGCCCTGCCCTGAAAGGTTTCAAGACTGCCCAAACTCAGTGAACTAAAACGGATGCAGAGCCCATTTCCTTGCCACTTGCCTAAACAGTTAATGACTATTTCCTGAAAGATTTGCAAGGATACTGAGAGTACTCGGATGGTTCAGATGTGCATGTTCACTTTATTGTAGCTTTACTACTCCTGAAGGCCCTAAGCCCCGTGCTAGATGTTCGGACTGGGCGGGTGCAGTCGAAGAGGATGAAATGAGGACCAGAGTTAACAAAGAAATTGCAAGGTACCCATTTTGGACCACCTTGAAATGTTTTCTGTTGTTTTTGTTTTTACTTGTCCAATTCCCCAATTAAATACTAAATCCAAGCTTTGTCTTTGGATTAGTGATTTTAAAAAAATTGCTGTCTAGGATAAGAGGTTGCATTTCAGTGGTAGAGCAGTTGTTTAGAGTGCATTGGGGCTTGAACTCAGGGCCTGGGCACTGTCCCGGAGCTATTTTGTTTAAGGCTAGTGCTCTACCACTTGAGCCACAGTGCTACTTCAAGCTTTTTCTGTGTATGGGGTAGTGAGGAATCAAAACCCAGGGCCTTCTACATGCTAGTCAAGCACTCTACCACTAAGCCACATTCCTAGCCCCTGCTTGCTTAATACTGTCTTCTCTCTCTTCCTTTCCTCTCTCCCTCCTTTCCTCTTTTTCCTCTCTCCACCCATTTGCTAGATTGGAACTTATCTGTAACTGCAGTCATGTGGCTAGAAAAATGGCCCCAGGATTTCTTATCAGTTTCTGTTTCTCCCTGCATCATGGGAGGCAGGACTGGCTGTCCTCTTAGATGAAGGTCTCATAGTATTCTTAGGATTTCTTTGTCCTTGGGGAAGCTTTCCAGGGCTTCCAATGGTGTCTGAAGGCACAAAAGCAATTGGCTATTAACTGGTTTGGTTTAAACACACTGTATGATCTTGGCAAATAATTTTTATCTTAAAAAAATATAATATAGCTTAACCAGGCAGTAGTGACCTGTAATCCTAGCTACTCAGGAGGCTGAAATCTTGAGAGTCACAGTTCAAAGCCAGCCTGGGAACTAAAGTCAGAGAGACTCTTACCTCCAGTTAACCACCAGAAACCCGAAGTGGGGCTGGGACTCAAGGGATGGGGTGGTAGCCTTGAGCTGAGGAGCTCAGAGACACTGCCCAGGACCAGAGTCAAGCCCCATGAACAACAAAAAAGGGAGTTGTTAAAAATAACCCAATCACACTGCTCAAAAAGACTTCATTCCCGTGGGCTCTTTACCTCTTGGAAACACTGCACTTTCTTGGACGGTGGAGGGGCTTGAACTAGGCTTGGGCTCTGACATTGTACTTTTTTGGTCCATCATGGGGCTTGAACTCTGGGTCTGGGCACTGTCTCTGAGCTCTTTAGCTCAAGGCTATCACCCTACCTCTTGAGTCCCAGCCCCACTTGGGGTTTCTGGTGGTTAATGGGTGTCGAGATTGACTTTGAACCTTGATCCTCAGACCTCTGCCTCCTGAGTAGCTAGGATTAGAGGCACATCGCCTGGCTTTTTTTATATACAAACAGCCATTATTCATTTTGATTTCAGATATAAAAGGAAACTCCTCATCAATGACTTTGCAAGAGAGAGAAAATCATCATCGGGAAGGTATCTGTTGTGCAAATATTTCTTTGTAATTGGCTAGTGAGATAAACTGTGATGGTCAGATTTGATTATCCCAATAGTATTTGTTAGCCTTTTTCCTTGACTTGAAATAATTGTATTTGTTACATACTGGATTTTTCAGTTCTGATTCAAAGGAGTCCACATCTGCAGTGCCGGCTGACGTGGAGACAGATGAATGTGTCTTGATGAGAAGACAGAAGCAGATCAACTATGGAAAGAACACCATTGCTTATGACCGCTATATTAAAGAGGTTCCCAGGTAAAGGCTCATTGGCCTGCTTTGAACCAGCCCTGTGGCATTGTGCTTGTGAGGAGCATAAAACAATATATTTTGCCTGCAAATATCAGATGTGAAGATTAATAAAAGATTGCTGGCCGAGAATGGCTTACTGGTAGAGTGATTGCCTACCATGCACAAAGCCCTGGGTTTTGATTGCTCAGTACCACAGAAAAAGCCGGAAGTGGTGCTGTGGCTCAAGTGGTAGAGTGCTAGCCTTAAACATAAAAGGAGCTCAGGGCCAGTGCCCAGGCCCTGAGTTCAAGCCGCAGGACTGGTAAGAAGAAAAGGAAATAGTGTTGTCATGTGTGGTGGCTCATGCCTGTAATCCTAGCTACTCAGGAGACTCAGACCTGAGCATCACGGTTCAAAGCCAGCCTGGCACTAAAGACTATGAGACTCCTCCACTGAATCACTAGAAAATGGGAAGTGGAATGTGGCTCAGAGGTGGGTAGGGTGGTAGCCTAGTAACGTTGAGCGGAAGAGCTCAGGGACCATTCAAGCCTCAATCAATAAAAGAAAAAAAAAGTGTATGTGTGTGCGCGCGGGCGCGTGGTATGCCAGTCTCAGGTCTTGAACTTGGCCTGTGTGCTGTCCCTGAGCTCTTCTGCTCCAGGCTACTGCCCTACCCTTTGAGCTACAGCACCACTTAAGGTTTTCTAGTAGTTAATTGGAGAGAAGGGTCTCAGGTCCTTCTGTGCCCAGACTGGCTTTGAACCTTGATCCTCAGATCTCAGCCTTTTTATTTTCTTTTAGAGCATGTTTTTGTCTCCTTTGTCAAACTCCAAGGACACAGATTTTGAGTTTTCAAGTTCTTACTCTTGCAAGATTGAGAGCCTAGATTGTAAGAATAGTAATATTCAAACAGCTTTCTTAAATTGGGGTCTTAACTCAGGCTGGCCTCAAGGTGCAGTCCTCTAGAATGCTGGGCTTGTAGACATGTTCCATCACTGGCGGAAGTAGTAATGGTTTTATTTCTTTTTAGTGGGCCAGTTTTGGACCTGGTCTTGGCACCTGCCTTATCAAGGCCTCCAGCCCTGAAGTAGTGCTTTTCAATGTATCACTTTATTTTTTTCTTTTAAGCTTTTATTATACAGGTGATACACAGAGGAGTTACAATTACATGTCAGGTGAAGAGTGCAATCTCTGTGTGTGTGTGTGTGTGTGTGTGTGTGTGTGTGTGTGTCTCGGTTGTGGGGCTTGAACTCTGGGCCTGGGCGCTGTCTCTGAGCTCTTCAGCTCAAGGCTACTGCCCTACCCCTTGAGCCACAGCACCACTTCTGGTTTTCTGGTCGTTAATTGGAGATAAGAGCTCATGGACTTTACTGCCCAGGCTTGAGCCTTTATCCTCAGATCTCAGCCTCCTGAGTAGCTAGGGTTGCAGGTGTGAGCCACTGTGCCCGGCAAGAGTACATTTTTGGGAGGACATGTCACTCCTTTTCATGGCAGTACTGGGCTTGAATTCAGGGTCTGAGCTTTTTCACTTTAGGCCGGCATTTTACCACTTAACATTTTAGTCCCTACTCCTACTGATCCTACTCTTTCCTTACCAGGCACCTTCGACAGCCTGGCGTCCATCCCAAGACCCCCAATAAATTTAAGAAATATTCCCGACGGTCTTGGGACCAGCAGATCAAGCTCTGGAAGGTGGCTCTGCATTTTTGGGACCCTCCAGCTGAAGAAGGATGTGATTTGCAAGACATGTATGGCTTTTATTTTCATTCTACTGGTTGACATAAACCTGTGTCTCTTGTAGCAGATCACCCTAGAAGCTATCAGAAACAGCAGCCAGTTCTTAGTGTGTGTGTGTGTGTGCGCGCGTGCGTGCACGTGTGCATGTGTGCATATGCGCATATGCACGAGCGTGTATGCACATGCAGGTACACCTGCGCAGGTGTGGGTGCACATACATAGAGTGGTGGTGGAATTCTGGGTTAGATTTACCTTCAGTAAGCCTAGGATTGAGTAGAGAACTGCCATGATGGCTTTGTTTAGATAGTATTGGCGTTGACTTTGGGGTTTCTTGTAGGGCAAGTGATCTACCACCTGAGCTAGTCTGCCAGTCCTGGTTTATATTTTTTTTTTTCTTTTCTCTTATGCCAGTATTGGGCCTTGGCACTTAGGGCCTGAGTAGTGCCCTTAGATTTGAAGCTCAAGGCTGGTGCTGTACCATGTCTGGCTTTTTTGGCTCTTACGGAGATAAGAATCTCACAGACTATGCTAGGCCTTTCAAACGACAGTCCCCCCACACCACTGGGATGACAAAAGTGAATTACCAGCCAGCCTGGGCTGCACTTGAGGCTTGCTCTCTGTTCTGTCTCCTTAGGGTAGATAGGGTTACAAGCTTTTGTATATGTGTGTGTGGTGCTGGGGGCGGGGGCAGGTAATACCAGGGGATTGAACTCACAGCTTTGCTTTGCAGTGGCTAAGCTGCTGTGACACTGCTGAACTATGCCTCCAGCCCTGTTTTTCATAGGCAATTTGAGGCATAATCTACCTGCTTTACAGCTTGGATCACACACACCTTGTCTAGCTATGAGTTGAGAAAAGGGGTCTTGAACTTTTCTGCCGAGACTGACCTTGCAGGGAAGTCTTTCCCATCTCAGCTTCCCAAGTATGTAGATTTAAATGCAGCTATCCCAAGACAGGTGTTGCTCACCCTGTCATCCTAGGGACTCAGGAGGCTGAGGTCCCAGGATCATGGTTCCAAGCCAGCCTGGGCAGGAAAGTAAGGTTCCTGTCTCCAGTTAACCATCAAAAAGCTGGAAGTGGACAGCATCTAGGCCCTAAGTTAAAGTCCCAGGACTGTTCTCCCCCTCCCTCCCCCCCCCCCCTCCGGTCCTGGGGTTTGACTTCAGGTCCTGGTTGTTTCCCCTGAGGTTTTTGCTCAAGGCTAGCACTCAACTATTTAAGCCACAGCTCCACTTAAGGCTTTTTTTTTTTTTTTTTGGTGTTTAATTGTAGATTAAGAGTCTCACGGACTTGACTGCTTGAGCTGGCTTAGAGTCATGTTCTTTAGATCCCAGCCTCCTGAGTCCCTAGGATTACAGGTGTGAGCCACTAACTTTCCCTCTGGACTTTATACATGTGTCTGGCTGAAAGTATTCTAGGTCTGAACTTCGGTTACATATTCAGAATTTGTTCTCAACAGGAAGTGGGACTGGTATGGTTCTCTGCTCTTCTTGTTTTTCTTCTCTTCCCAGCAACTTCTGGTCTAGAACCTTTTGCTTCCTCAGACACATTCACTGAGCACATAATTTACGTACCTTTTTTTGTATGTGTATGCTGGGAATTTTATTAGAAACTGATATACTGGAATTGGTGTTTTTAACATGGCCTTCCAAGTTTGGCCTCACAGATGTTTGCCCGCCCCCCCCCCCCAATGTGGACACTCTTGTACCATTATCTGTAAGGAAAACCAGGAAAGTATATGGAATAAGGTTTGTGGAATGTTTTATTTTCCCTCAGAAACTGGGCTTGTGCTATCGATATTGCTTGTGAATATATGCATTCCATCACTGTTGAGAATGGCAGATGCTGGTATACTGTAACAGGCAAAGCTTTATCTTTAATTGCTGTCTGCTTTCTGTGCTGGATTGGTTGGTTGAGGATGGAGGTGGGGAGCACTGAAAACTGACTGAGCCTGGGGCCTTAGAGGACTGCCCAGTACCAGGTAGATGAGGTTGTTTTAGTGAGAAGGTTTTCTTGGCTTTCTCAAATTAGTGACTTTCACGCCTATTGGATTTCATTTCACAGACACCCTGTAGACCTTGGAGAAATGGAGACCGAATCCATAGAAAGCAGCTCTGAATCCCAAACAAGCTCACAGGATAATTTTGTAAGTAGTTTCTTTGGTTACATTTCTCAGCCTGGATGTTTTAGGTGAATTGTTGGGAATATATGCTGATGTTGGATTAACAGACTGATACTGGATTATGATGCATATGAAAAAAGGGTGATGTCAGGTTGATCCTAAGATGAATTCTGAGGAAGTGACCTTAATTTAGTTAGGCATGTGATTCAGCCCAACTAGTTAGTACTCAGTATTTTCATTTGGTAGTAAAAAGCCTTTTCCCTAAATCTAGCACCTCTGTGTACTCTTACTAGTGTTCACTTATAAGCCATACATGGTTTGTTCTGGTGGGCTGGTAGTGCAGGAACCATTTGCTTTTTTTTTCCATATATTTTTTATTGTAATTAATAGAAGGGTTACATGATATTTGCCAGATAGATGGTGCATTAATTCCCATACATTGATACTCTTTCACATGTCTTGGTACCATTTGCTTTTAAATTTTTCGTTTATTCTTTTTTTGTTTGTTTGTTTGCCAGTCCTGGGCATGAACTCAGGTCCTGAGCACTGTCCTTGGGCTTTTTCCTCAAGGCTGGCACTCTACCACTTGAGCCTCAGCACCACTTCTGGCTTTTTTCTACATATGTGGTCCTGAGGAATTGAACCTAGGTCTTTGTGCATGTGAGGCAAGCACTCTAGGCCAAACTCCTGGCCCTTGTTTATTCTATTTTTGTACCAGTCTTGGGGCCTGGCACTGCCCTGAGCTTTCTGTGCTCAAGGCTAGTGCTGCACTACTTGGGCCACGCAGCTCTACTTCCAGCTGTTTTGGTTATTAGTTGGAGAGGACACTGACTTTCCTTCCTGGGCTGGCTTTGAACTATGAGCGGTATGTGCATGCAACAGTTCCTGTCTCATCACCTTTGGACCTGTAATCCTAGCTACTTAGGAAGCCGAGATAGGTAGTTGGCAAATTTTTTGTTGTTTTACTTTTTTTTTTTTTTGCCAGTCCTGGGCTTGAGCTCAGGGCCTGAGCACTGTCCTTGGACTTTCTCAAGGCTAGAGCTCTACCACTTGAGCCTCAGCTTTTTTTCTATGTATGTGGTACCGAGGAATCGAGCCCGGGTCTTCGTGCATGCTAGGCAAGCACTTTAACCAGTAGGCCAAACTCCCGGCCCCTGTTGTTTTACTTTTTTAATGTTGGTTGTGGACTTGAACTTGGCCTGGGCACTGTCCCTGACCTCTTCAGCTCAAGGCTAGTGCTCTACCACTTGAGCCACTGTGCCACTTGTGGTTTTCTGGTGGTTAGTTGGAGATGAGTCTCAAGTTCTTTAATGTCTTGGCTGGCTTTGAACCTCGATCCTCACATCTCAGCCTCCTGAGTAACTAGGGTTATAGGTGTGAGCCACTGTGCCCGGCTAGTTGGCAAGTTTTGAGGCCTAGGAGGCAACTTGTTAAGACCCTATCTGAATATGCCTAGCATAAGCAAGCTCTGGGGTCAGCCTTCACCATTGGATGGGAAAAAGATGCCAGGATCTGGAGGCTTTTTCCTGGAATCCTGGTTACTCAGGAGGCTGAGATGCGATCAACTTTGGAGCCAGTCCAGATAGACACATCTGAGACTCAGTTTTAGTTAACCAGCAAAAGCCAGGAGTAGAAATGTGGCTTTAAGTAGCAGCGTGCCAGCCTTGGACAGAAAAGGCTGAGTGCAAGGTTCTGAGTTCAAGCCCTAGTATCAGTGTGCTTGTGCATACATGCTGGTTCTCTGATTTTTACACCTTAGCAGGTGATTATCCTTAGTGTGAAACATGGTTTTTACAACTTTAAAAATGTAACTCAGGTCCTAGTTCAAGAAACAGTATATATGCCAGACTTCCCTCTGGGATGAGACTCTACAGATGAGACTGTAGGGCCAGTCTGCGGAGAGACTTGGGGCCTTTCAAGAGAGGTGTGTCAAGTGACTGGATATGGGCAAGGGAGGAGAGAAGGCTGGACTGTACTTACAAAACCGCTCTGAAGCTAAGTTCAATCTTCAGTCTGCCAACACTGTATTGATCACCATTGGTGTTCCTGCTCTGTATCTTTTTTGCTGTTGTTGAGCTAGTATTGGAGATTGACTCTAGGCCTGGTGTTGTCCTTTATTTAGCCTTTGCCACGTAGGGCTAGTGCTCTGCCGTTTGAGCCGCAGCTCCATTTCTGGCTTTTGTCTTTGGTGGTTAATTGGAGAGGAGTCTCATTAATTGGAGATGAGAATTTCCTGCCTGGGCTGGCTTTAGAACCTTGATTTTCAGATCTCAGCCTCTCCTAAGGATCTAGGATTATAGATTTGAGCCATCTAGTCCTGCTAGTTTATAACAGACAGGGTAGTTAAGCAAGCAGGAATTTGAAACCTCCGGCTAGAATAGTTTGACTTTTATCCAATATCCATGAGTGTCAATTGGCTAAAGACTTTGACTTGGTTGGTTGTGTTCTGTGTTCACGTGCCTATTGCTGGTCACGCAGTTTGTTTTGGTCTTGCCATGTTCTTGGGTACCCAAACATGCACTGAAGCCTTTCAGTAAAAAGTCATCCTGGGCTTTAAAAGCATTAAAAGCAAACCTGTAAACTGAGTGCTGGTGGCTCTCACACCTGTAACATTAGCTACTCAGGAGGCTGCCAGCTGAGGATCCTGATTTGAAGCCAGCTGAGGCAGAAAAATCCATGAAACTCTCTCCAGAACCACCAAGAAAAGCAGGCAGTGTATCTGTGGCTCAAGTGGGATAGTGTCCAGGGAGCCTGTATTCAAACCCCAGAACTGGTACATGCACACACACAGAACAGACCTGTGTATCTGGTGGATTTAAACATGACCCATGCTTCTGTTTTCTAGGATGTGTACTCTGGCACACCCACCAAAGTTAGACATCTCGACTGCCAAGTGGAGGATGAATTTGATTTGGAAGCTTGTTTAACCGAACCCTTGAAAGAACTGTCAGCCATGAGCTAACTGCCATCTGGCAGCAACCATGAGAAAGTTTCCTCCCCCTGGCCGGGTCAAGGCTGGAGAAGCATGTGCTGGGCATTTGTACTTGATGGTCTGTTAATAGTTCATTATCTCATGATCACTTGTTATATTTGCTTTATTTTCTTAAGAAATGTTAATTTTATTTATAGTGTGTTTTGCATGTTTTAAATTGTAAATGGAGTTAAAGCCAAGTTAAATCGAACCAGGAAGCAATATTGCAACAAACATAATTGCTAATGTCATCCAGGTCAGACTGCTGAGTGTATCTCAGCTGGTTTCCTTAAGTGTCTTAGACTTTCCGTTGCCACTGTTGGATGGATTAGTTATTGATTTAACCATGTATTTGTGGGACCAGTCTGGAGTCAGTGACAAAGAATTCTGATTCACACCATTATAGTGATTTTTGAAAACTATTTCCTAGCCTTTTATCAGTATGTCAAAGTAGGATATTTTTTCCCCCTCATACAGAGCTCTGAAAATTCAGTTAAAAGTGAATTGTTTAATTAGTAGGTTTTATGTTGGCTATGCAGTCTTAATTTGGAACTTGTAAATAGTGCAGGATCTTAATGCTCAAGATTGAAGGCACAGATTTGAACATTTCTTAAGACCAGTTAATTTACCATGTAAAATTGCTGTAAATGATAATGTGTACAGATTTTCTGTTCAGGTATTCAATTGTAAACTTGTCAAGACTTGCATTTCTATTGCTTTTGTATGGAATGATGTTGCAAAAATAAAAAGCACCTTCTATAACTGATTTGTAACGTTGGTAGGTGGGCGGACTGCCCTGCAGTGATGCTCCAGTAAGTCTCTCTCTCTTGCTCGGGATACACACATGGCCCTGGGGGGGCACAGGCACCCTTTGGTGGCAGCTGTGTCTAGATGTTAAGTGGTGGCCAAGGACAGACACTATTAGTCTTAGTTCTTTTTTTTTTTTTTTTTTGCCAGTCCTGGGCTTGGGCTCAGGGCCTGAGCACTGTCCTTGGACTTTCTCAAGGCCAGAGCTCTTCCGCTTGAGCCTCAGCACCACTTCCGGCTTTTTTCTATATATGTGGTACCGAGGAACCGAACCTGGGTCTTCATGCATGCTAGGCAAGCACTTTAACCACTAGGCCAAACTCCCGGCCCCTAGACTTAGTTCTTGCCCACTACATCTTGTGAGGGCCCTTAACAGGGGATCCTGGTTATGTGTCACTGTACACACAGCCTGGCTGCTTTAGGTGCCCAGCAGTCTGGCAGCACAGCATGCCAGCAGTTGGACTTCTTCATCTGCAGTTGGGGTGAAAGGGAACGGGAACTCAGCAATGGGCCTGAGCCTTGAAGGACATTCTGTCCATAGC
This sequence comes from Megascapheus bottae, assembly GCF_031878675.1. Classification (NCBI taxonomy): domain Eukaryota; kingdom Metazoa; phylum Chordata; class Mammalia; order Rodentia; family Geomyidae; genus Megascapheus; species Megascapheus bottae. The sequence continues at coordinate 59,906,025 of NC_143521.1, forward strand.
TTGCTTTCCATAGCTAGGCCCTTGGACAGCTCAGTCTGCAGACATGCTGTAACTCATAGTATACGACCTCCTGTCCTTCCTTAGTGGAAAGCAGTGCTGGACTTGTTTTATGCCAGGGGTGGACTGGTGGCTATCTTGAAGTTTTCAAAGGCAAATTCCTTGGCTGGTGTTCCTGCCACAGTTATAGGTTGTAGCACTGGGCCCCAGCAGGAAGCAGGGCTAGGCCCGCTGTATCCTTGAAAAGGTACAGGCTGAGAAAGGGGTGGGAGGTGTGGGCAGTGTCAGCTTTCCAGTGCTAGAGATGGCTGCCAGGGTGGCGTTGGAACTGAGCTTGGCACTCTGTGAGCCTAGGGTAGAGCCAGAAACCCTAGATAGTTATCTGGCAGGGCTAACCCCTGTTGGACCTACCCGTAAGGCAGTCACACACAGGGCAGCAAGTTGAAAGAAGGTGCTAAGTGATGAAATGATGACCTTGACACTAATGTGGAAGAGGCTGGGAGAACTTGGGGAGTAGTTTGTGAATGCTTGAGGAGCTGGGTGATACAGCTGAGGGTTTTCTGGCTAGGCTCTGGTTCTTGTGCTCTCTCTAGAATGCTGGTACTGATAAGCTAGGAGAGCAGCTATTGAACAGGCTGGCGCAGAGTGGGCTCGAATGTTATTAAGTGAATCTAAAAGGCTTCTAAGCAAAGATCAAATCTGGAGGTCCACTGGAAAGCTAGGAGCCCTATGGATGCTAAGTGTGTGTGTGGCTGGCAGATATCCCTTCCCTTCAGGCCTGAGAAGGTTGGGAATCCTGTAAACCGGGTGCCTGAGGAGCTTACGAGACAGAAGGGTAGGCCCCACAGTTATGGCTCTGTCTGAGCATCAGGAAAGCTGAGAAACACAAAGCTTTGAGAACAGTTGCACTGGCAGAAACACTCGAGGGCCTGAGGGGTGGGCAGTGGGAGATAATCCTTGCCAGCTGCCCTTTCAGGGGGCCGTCTGATCTCTTTCCTGGTGGTTAATTGGATTTTCATGCTGGTCTGGCCTTGACCTTGATCCTCAGATCTCCGCCTCCTGAAGTAGTTAGGATTACAGGTGTGAGCCACCATGCCCAGCAAGAAGGATGGTGTCTGAGGGTGAGCTGGTGGGGGCCGGCTGCAGAGCTGCCTGGACGGTGGGGCCAACCACATGCATGCGCTGGCAGGTTCTAGGGCTGCGTGGACCAGAGAGCAACTCAGTCTGCAGGACATGCCAGCTGTGCTTGTGGCACGGCGGATGTGGAGGACGTAGGCTGTGGGATCTTCACTTGAGGAATTCAGGAACGGACGGACTGCAGGTCCTGGCGGGGCAGAGCTCGAGGGGGAGGGCAGCTTGGGAGGCTGGTGGGAAGGGTGGCCGGGGATCCTGGAGCAAGAGGCTCGATAGGTTGCTAACATCTACTCACACAGCCAGAGGGCTAGTTGCGCTTATTTTTTTGCTTGGACACTGTCCCCGAGCTGCTCCTCCTCAAGACTGGCTCTACCACTCGTGGTGCGGAGCCATCGAACCCAGGGGCTTCCTGCGTGCTAGGCCAGCGCTCCACCTCCAAGCCGCTTCCGGGGTGGGGGATGACGTCAGACCTGCGCGTCATACACGGGGCGGGGCTTCGGTGGAGGGCGGGGTTCGGCAGGCCCTTCCCGCGTGCCCCGCCCACCCGCCGGCCTCGCGTGCGTGATGCCCCGCCTACCGACGTCGCCCCTCCCTCCGAGGCACGCAGGCCGCTCGGGGCGGCGGCGGCGGTCGCGGCAGCCAATGAGGGAGGCCGGGGTGGGCGGGGCGTCGGCCGCGGTTTTGTTCCGCCGCGGCTGAGGCGCGTCGTCCCCACGCGCGGAGCGCGGCCTGCGCGGCCGGCGCTCCCGCCCCGCTCGGCCTCAGCCCGCCGCGCGGCCGCAGGTACCCAGCCCGGCGTCCGCCCGCTCCACTCGCCGAGGGCCGCGAGCGGCCGAGGGCCGGCCGGGGCGGGGGCGCGGGGCCGACGCCCTGCGCGTGACCTCTGCGGCCCGCGCGCCCCGCGCCGCGATTCCGGCCCCGGCCGTCACCCCGGCCCCGGCCGCCCCGCCGCCCCGCCGCCCCTGGTTGGATCCCCCTTGCGAATCCCCGCGGAGAGCGGCGTGGCGGCGCAGTCCCGCCCGGGCCTCCCGCGCCTCCTGCGCCGTGGCGGCCCCTCCCGCGCGGACCGCGGGGACCGCGGTGGTGTAGGTCCCGGGGGCCGCGGCCCGCCCTCCGGGTCGGTCCTCCGGCTCGTCCCCCGCCCGCCTCTCCCTGCCGGGCCCGCCTCTTGGCGGCGGTGACTCACTTTGGATTTGGGACCACAGTAAGGACAGGTTTTGTGCTGCTCAAAGCATGGAAATGGAGGAGATGCCCGAGCAGGATTTAAAAATAGTGGAGAAGGCCTACATTGAAAACCGGACACGGGCTCTGGTGCGTGCGCGTGGTGTGCAGACCCCCTTCTGAGAGAAAACGCGACTGCGCTGGAGATAGAGCCAAGGAAACCTTGCGAGGGACTCTTCTTTCCCTCTTCCCTCCCCACTCTCTCCGCCTTTTCTTGTCTGTCTCTGTCTACTGGGGCTTGAACTCAGGGCCTGGGCTCTGTCCCTGAGCTGCTTTTGCTCAAGGCTAGCACGCTACCACTTGAGCCACAACCACAATTTCCAACTTTTTCTGTGTATGTGGCACTGAGGAGTCTGAACCCAGAGTTTCATGCATGCTAGGCAAGCACTCCACCACTAAGCCACGTTCCCAGCTCCACAGTTTTCTTTCTGAAACTGAAAACCTTAAGTTAAAACGCAGTAGAGTTCTTGTCTAGCAAGTATGGCCTCAAGTTCAAACTCTAGTACTGCCAAAAAGAAAACAACAAAAGATGGGGGCATTAATTTTTGAGACAGGATCCCATTATGTCGCCCAGATCAGTTTCAAACTTGTGGTCCTCCTCTCAACCTCCCAAGTGCTGGTATTGCCCACCTCACTTTATTTCCTTTCCTCCCCCCTCCCCTCTCTCTCTCTCTCTTTTTTTTTTTTCCAGTCCTGGGCTTGAGCTCAGGGCCTGAGCACTGTCCTTGGATTTTCTCAAGGCTAGAGCTCTACCACTTGATCCACAGCACTACTTCCAGCTTTTTTCTATGTACGTGGTACCGAGGAATCAAACCTGGGTCGTTGTGCATGCTAGGCAAGCACTCTACCACTAGGCTGAACTCCCGACCCCAGCACTTTATTTTTCAAAGCAGTTTTAATGCTGCAACAAATTGAACAGAAAATTCAGGAGCCGGGAGTATGGCCTAGTGGTAGAGTGCTTGCCTAGCATGCATGAAGCCCGAGGTTCAATTCCCTGGTACCACATACACAGAGAAAGGCAGAAGTGGTGCTGTGGCTCAAGTGGTAGAGCTTTAGCCTTGAGAAAGTCCAAGGGCAGTGCTCAGGCTCTGAGTTCAAGCCCAGGATTAGCCAAAAAAAGTTCCATATTCCTTTTTCCCCTACTCTTGCACACCCCATAGTTAAGCATAACCACCAGAGTGGTTCAGTTGTATGGCTGAGAATCTGCTAACACATTATCATCAAAGTTCATAGTTGACAGTAGAGTTTACTCTTGACATATGTATAAATAAAATCTTTTATTGTTTTTTTCCCCATATGTTATGCTGGATGGGGCTCGAACACAGAGCTTTACACTCACTTTTTCTGTCGCAGCTGGCATCTACCCCTTGAGCCTCCAGTTGGTTTTCCCCCAGCTAGTTAACTAGAGATAAGTGTCTTTCCTGTTCGGTTTTCTGAGGCGTGTGCTGTCCTCCTGCAGTGGCAGGAGTGCTTCCTTCTTGGGCGGGTACCGCTGGCCTTCCCGTTACCTCCAAGAATGGTAGTTGGAGCGAGCAGCATCATTTTTGGTTTTGTTTTTCCAAAGAGTAATAATTATTATTGTTTATGGTTCCTAGGGTCTAGTTCTGAAGCATCTCAGCCTAGAGGTCCATTTCATGTCTGGTCCTTAGCTTTGCAGATACATCGGGCCTGGCACATTTGGGATGTGTCCCAGAAGAGCCCTGCAGTTGTAGTATTGTTTCTTCAGGAGTCCCTGCCACCCAGCTTGCTTCGTTTCCCGGGCAAGCTGGGAACTAGAGTGTGTGTTTCTGTGAGGGCAGAGTCATGGCCTCTTCAAGTGTGTTCTGAGAACACAGGCTGACAATCCATAGCTGATAACTGATGTACAACCAGCATGAGTCATTGTTTAGTGACTTATTGAAGATCCCACTATGCCAAACTCCCAGCCCTATAAATTCCTTATGTTGTGGGTACTACTCATCCCTTGTAACATGTATGATTTGCAAGACTTTCTCCCATTAAGTATGTTAAATTTTCAAATCCTGGAATTGTATCTTCTGAGACACAAAATTTTTTAAAGTCCAGTTAATTTTTTTTTTTTTGTGGGTCATGGGGCTTGAACTCAGCCTGGGCACTGTCCCTGAGCTCTTTAGCTCAAGGCTACCCCCTACCCCTGGGCCTGGATGTTGTCCCTGAGCTCTTCAGCTCAAGGCTACCTCCCTACCCTTGAGCCAAGCCTCACTTCTTACTCATGAGCCTCATGCCTGTAATTCTAGCTACTCAGAGGCTGAGATCTGAGGATCCAGGTTCAAAGCCAGCCCTGGCACTAAAAAAGTCCGTGAAACTCTTACCTCCAGTTAAGCACCAGAAAACCAAAAGTGGTGCTGTGGCTCCAGGCTAGGGTGGTAGCCTTGAGTTAAAGAGCTTAGGGATAAGGCCCAGGTCCAGAGTTCAAGTCCCATGGCTGCCCCCCCCCCCCAAAAAAAAAAAAAAAGATCTGATGGACCTGGGTTGACACGAAGCTGTGATCCTCAGATCTGAGCCTCCTGAGTAGCTAGGATTACAGGTGTGAGATACCACACTGGCTTTTTTTTTTTTTTTTTTTTTTTGTGGTTCATACTGTGCTGTCCCTGAGCTCTTCAGCTCAAGTCTATGGCCCTACCCTTGAGCCAAGCCCCATTTCCCCTTTTCTAGAAGTTGATTGGAGATAAGAGTCTCAGGTCCTTTTGTGCCTAGGCTGGCTTTGAACCTTGATCCTCAGATCTCAGCCTCCTGAGTAGTTACTATTACAGATGTGAGCCACCAGCATCTGGCTTCAAGGAATTTATTTTATTTACTTATTTTTTGTCGGTCATGGGAGTTGAACTCTGGGCCTGGGCACTGTCCCTAAGCTCTTACGGTCAAGGATACCACCCTATCCTTAGAGCCACAGGGCCACTTCTGGTTTTCTGGTCCAGCCCAGGCTTGCTTTGAACCTCAGTCCTCAGATCTCAGCCTTCTGAGTAGCAGGCATGACCCACTGCCCTTGGCTTTTTTTTTTTTTTTGCCAGTCCTGGGGCTTGAACTCAGGGCTTGGGCACTGTTGGATACTCTTTGCCCAAAAAATTGAACCCAGGGCTTCAGGCATGCCAGCCTAGCACTCTTACCACTAGGCTACACTCCTGGCCCCCACTTCCAGTTTTCTAGGGGTTAATTGGAGATGAAAGTCTCATGAACTTTTGTGTACAAGCTTTTGTGTCCAGGCTGGCTTTGAACCGTGATCCTCAGATCTCAGCCTCCTGAGTAGGATTATAGGCATGAGCCACTGGTGCCTGGCAATATTTAACTTTAAACAAAACTAAAAGTCATGAAACATTTAGTGCCCCCATTACTGTAGCCACAATGCCTGCCAGCCTGTGTCATTTGTGCATTTGTGTAGCCCCCTTCCCTTCACCCGCCCCCATCCACGGCTGTGTGCTGGGTGGACTGCCAGGGGGTCCTGTCACCTGGGGCCATCATCGGAGTTCAGGGGTAGCAGAATGGATGGAAGTGTTGAGCCCCCGGGCTGGGGCTCTGTCAGGGTGGCATTTGATGCTTCGTGTGCCTGATGAGGCTGCCAGCACCTTCTGCTCCACATCCTCTACAAGGCCCCTCCCCGGCCTCACCCTCCCCTCTTCACTTTCTCCAGCCTCACGACCCCTCCCCTACAGGCCCTGGCTTTGCCCTTTGTGTCTGAGTCACATCCAGCCCTGCCTGCTCTGCCTCCAGTACTTGCCACGTGGGGGAAGGTCCTCTGCCGATGCCCACACCGGGCCTGCCATGGCTGTGTGTTTTCCAGTTCTGCCCTGTGCTGTCCGGGTGCAGCCACGTCCAGAGCATGGTTTGTCTGACACCTGTCTGTTGACGAGCATCTTTCTAAAGATCGCAAACCCCAACTTTCAACTTTCTCCATTCATGGATTTTCTTGTTTTGTTCCTTTTCCTGGGCTGGCCCCAGAACCCAGCTTTCCTGAGTATTGTGACCACAGTGTGGCCTCTGTCCGGCCTCTCCTTTATGGAGAGGCACAGCTCCTGAGACTTTATGGCATGTACCAGTGTTTCCATGCCACGCTCTAATCTGGCCTCTGTGTCCACTGGTAGTTCCACTTTCCAAGACCAGGGCCACTCTCTGACCTGAGGCTCCTTCCAGTGGTGAAACTGTCACTGTGGAAAGGGATCGCGGGGCCTGGCTCAGAACCTTCTTGCTGAAAAGCAAGGAAGTGGTGAGGCTGAGGGATGACTGCAGATCAGAGCTGCAGGAGCACTCTATGAATGAAGCAGTGGCTTGGAATAACATGCACATTCATCTAGATACCTGCACTCCTCCCTTGAATTCTCAAGAAGTTAGCATCAGAGAGAAGGCGCCTTCATTGTACTGATAGAAGCACAGGACTGTTTCTCCTTCCTGTCCTCCGGGTGGGAGCTGCAGTACTGAAGCCTCTGTCTTACCACTTTCAGTACTCTGCCGAGAAACTGATCAGAAGCAGCCATTTGTTCCCCTTGGAGGCCTTTGGGCTGGAATGGGCATGAGCAGGTGGGACCTGGCCAGGCTGGGTCTCAGAGCTGAAGTAAGTCAGATCTTCAGGGTAGGCCCAGGAGAGGCTTCTGTGCCAGACGTGATTGCCTCTGTCCCTGCCCTGTCACTGGGCTTCCCGCCCTCTCTCCTCTGTCCCCACTGACCCTGACCTACCTGCTTGCTGGCCCTTGCACCTGGCGTCTTGCACAGACCCCTGAGCCCCCAGTCCCTCTTGGGCAGTAAATGAGATGGAAATCCAGTCAGGAGGACACAGAGAAGCCACATTTTGAGAGTTTGACACTGGAGTCTTTGGAGGCTGGCAACTGCAAATGGACTCCTGTCTCTAGGATCTTCCGCCTCGAACAGAGCTTACAAGAGCTTTTCAAGACGAAGACCACATACCTGGGTCGGGGCTAAGCAAAAGCAGACCTTGTTAGGACAGACTCAGGTACAAGCTCAGGCGCCCACAGAACCTTTCCATCTAGGGAAGATTTGGCTCGACCTTCCATGTAGGGGGAATCTTAGAAGCTACTTGGAGCCAATCAGGGAGGTGATCAAGGCAGAATCAGTGCGGTGTGTACGCAGGGCTTTCCTCGGGCTGACATCGGCATCTCTGAAGCAGAGCTCTCCAGCTGACCCTGAGTTGGGCACCTGCAGTGGCCTCTCACCTCCCGGCTTTTCAGCACTGGTGGAAGAAGTCACCAACACAGCCTCCTCACGTCATTCCCCTCTGGTTTTACCTACATGAAACCAAACCATTGACTTCTCAGTGAGTGAGCTCCAGTGGCCCTTACAAGAGCCTCCTCCAGGGGGCGTGGAAAGCTCAGCTGGGTGCCAGCTAGGCTGGCAGCTGGGAGGAAGTGGGACCATAGTGAGGGTCAGCGCTTGAGCCACTGAGGCTTGTGAGCTGCTGATGGACTCAGATGCCGGAAGGGCCGCCACGTCTCCCTTCTGGGGTACAGGGAGCAGAGGGCCTCTCCATGCCGCTGCTTGTACCTGGAGCTCAGTGGCCCTCCTAACCGCCCATCAGCAGGGAGCTGTCACCAGTGTTGGAAACTAGAGAGGCCGCTGTCTGAGCTGTGATGGTGGCTGGCTGACCTCCCTGCCGGGCCTCCTGCAGCACAACTCTGCCCTGTGCCAGGCTGAGGACCTGTGCCGCCTCTCCCCGGCACTACAGAGTGAGGCTGCTGGAGGAAGTGGGCCAGTCCTGGCGGGCAGGGACAGAGGACAGCAGTCTGGGGATTCAGGGTGTCTGGGGATTCAGGGATTCAGGTCTGGTGTGTGGAGGTGTTGTGGACTGGTGGTGGAGAGGACAGGGAAGTGCGTGTGGTGGTCTGGTGTGTGGAGGTGTTGTGGACTGGTGGTGTAGAGGACAGGGAAGTGCGTGTGGTGGTCTGGTGTGGAGGTGTTGTGGACTGGTGGTGGAGAGGACAGGGAAGTGCGTGTGGTGGTCTGGTGTGTGGAGGTGTTGTGGACTGGTGGTGGAGAGGACAGGGAAGTGCGTGTGATGGTCTGGTGTGTGGAGGTGTTGTGGATTGGTGTAGAGGACAGGGAAGTGCGTGTGGTGGTCTGGTGTGTGGAGGTGTTGTGGACTGGTGGACAAAACAGGGTAGTGCGTGTGGTGGTCTGGTGTGTGGAGGTGTTGTGGACTGGTGGAGAGGACAGGGAAGTGCGTGTGGTGGTCTGGTGTGTGGAGGTGTTGTGGACTGGTGGTGGAGAGGACAGGGAAGTGCGTGTGGTGGTCTGGTGTGTGGAGGTGTTGTGGACTGGTGGTGTAGAGGACAGGGAAGTGCGTGTGGTGGTCTGGTGTGTGGAGGTGTTGTGGACTGGTGTAGAGGACAGGGAAGTGCGTGTGGTGGTCTGGTGTGTGGAGGTGTTGTGGACTGGTGGTGTAGAGGAGAGGGAAGTGCGTGTGGTGGTCTGGTGTGTGGAGGTGTTGTGGACTGGTGTAGAGGACAGGGAAGTGCGTGTGGTGGTCTGGTGTGTGGAGGTGTTGTGGACTGGTGGTGTAGAGGACAGGGAAGTGCGTGTGTTGGTCTGGTGTGTGGAGGTGTTGTGGACTGGTGGTGGAGAGGACAGGGAAGTGCGTGTGGTGGTCTGGTGTGTGGAGGTGTTGTGGACAGGTGGTGTAGAGGACAGGGAAGTACGTGTGTTGGTCTGGTGTGTGGAGGTGTTGTGGACTGGTGGTGGAGAGGACAGGGAAGTGCGTGTGGTGGTCTGGTGTGTGGAGGTGTTGTGGACTGGTGGTGTAGAGGACAGGGAAGTGCGTGTGGTGGTCTGGTGTGTGCAGGTGTTGTGGACTGGTGTAGAGGACAGGGAAGTGCGTGTGGTGGTCTGGTGTGTGGAGGTGTTGTGGACTGGTGTAGAGGACAGGGAAGTGCGTGTGGTGGTCTGGTGTGGAGGTGTTGTGGACTGGTGGTGTAGAGGACAGGGAAGTGCGTGTGGTGGTCTGGTGTGTGGAGGTGTTGTGGACTGGTGTAGAGGACAGGGAAGTGCGTGTGGTGGTCTGGTGTGTGGAGGTGTTGTGGACTGGTGGTGGAGAGGACAGGGAAGTGCGTGTGTTGGTCTGGTGTGTGGAGGTGTTGTGGCCTGGTGGTGTAGAGGACAGGGAAGTGCGTGTGGTGGTCTGGTGTGTGGAGGTGTTCTGGACTGGTGTAGAGGACAGGCAAGTGCGTGTGTTGGTCTGGTGTGTGGAGGTGTTGTGGACTGGTGGTGGAGAGGACAGGGAAGTGCGTGTGGTGGTCTGGTGTGTGGAGGTGTTGTGGACTGGTGTAGAGGACAGGGAAGTGCGTGTGGTGGTCTGGTGTGTGGAGGTGTTGTGGACTGGTGGTGGAGAGGACAGGGAAGTGCGTGTGGTGGTCTGGTGTGTGGAGGTGTTGTGGACTGGTGGTGTAGAGGACAGGGAAGTGCGTGTGGTGGTCTGGTGTGTGGAGGTGTTGTGGACGGGTGTAGAGGACAGGGAAGTGCGTGTGGTGGTCTGGTGTGTGGAGGTGTTGTAGACTGGTGTAGAGGACAGGGAAGTGCGTGTGGTGGTCTGGTGTATGGAGGTGTTGTGGACTGGTGTAGAGGACAGGGAAGTGCGTGTGGTGGTCTGGTGTGTGGAGGTGTTGTGGACTGGTGGTGGAGAGGACAGGGAAGTGCGTGTGGTGGTCTGGTGTGTGGAGGTCTTGTGGAGTGGTGGTGGAGAGGACATGGAAGTGCGTGTGGTGGTCTGGTGTGTGGAGGTGTTGTGGACTGGTGTAGAGGACAGGGAAGTGCGTGTGGTGGTCTGGTGTGTGGAGGTGTTGTGGACTGGTGGTGCAGAGTACAGGGAAGTGTGTGTGGTGGTCTGGTGTGTGGAGGTGTTGTGGACTGGTGGTGTAGAGGACAGGGAAGTGCGTGTGGTGGTCTGGTGTGTGGAGGTGTTGTGGATTGGTGTAGAGGACAGGGAAGTGCGTGTGGTGGTCTGGTGTGTGGAGGTGTTGTGGACTGGTGGTGGAGAGGACAGGGAAGTGCGTGTGTTGGTCTGGTGTGTGGAGGTGTTGTGGACTGGTGGTGTAGAGGACAGGGAAGTGCGTGTGGTGGTCTGGTGTGTGGAGGTGTTGTGGACTGGTGGTGTAGAGGACGGGGAAGTGCGTGTGGTGGTCTGGTGTGTGGAGGTGTTGTGGACTGGTGTAGAGGACAGGGAAGTGCGTGTGGTGGTCTGGTGTGTGGAGGTGTTGTAGACTGGTGTAGAGGACAGGGAAGTGCGTGTGGTGGTCTGGTGTGTGGAGGTGTTGTGGACTGGTGGTGGAGAGGACAGGGAAGTGCGTGTGGTGGTCTGGTGTGTGGAGGTGTTGTGGACTGGTGGTGGAGAGGACAGGGAAGTGCGTGTGGTGGTCTGGTGTGTGGAGGTGTTGTGGACTGGTGTAGAGGACAGGGAAGTGCGTGTGGTGGTCTGGTGTGTGGAGGTGTTGTGGACTGGTGGAGAGGAGAGGGAAGTGCGTGTGGTGGTCTGGTGTGTGGAGGTGTTGTGGACTGGTGGTGTAGAGGACAGGGAAGTGCGTGTGGTGGTCTGGTGTGTAGAGGTGTTGTGGACTGGTGGTGGAGAGGACAGGGAAGTGCGTGTGGTGGTCTGCTGTATGGAGGTGTTGTGGACTGGTGTAGAGGACAGGGAAGTGCGTGTGGTGGTCTGGTGTGTGGAGGTGTTGTGGACTGGTGGTGGAGAGGACAGGGAAGTGCGTGTGGTGGTCTGGTGTGTGGAGCTGTTGTGGACTGGTGGTGGAGAGGACAGGGAAGTGCGTGTGGTGGTCTGGTGTGTGGAGGTGTTGTGGACTGGTGGTGGAGAGGACAGGGAAGTGCGTGTGGTGGTCTGGTGTGTGGAGGTGTTGTGGACTGGTGGTGGAGAGGACAGGGAAGTGCGTGTGGTGGTCTGGTGTGTGGAGGTGTTGTGGACTGGTGTAGAGGACAGGGAAGTGCGTGTGGTGGTCTGGTGTATGGAGGTGTTGTGGACTGGTGGTGCAGAGTACAGGGAAGTGTGTGTGGTGGTCTGGTGTGTGGAGGTGTTGTGGACTGGTGGTGTAGAGGACAGGGAAGTGCGTGTGGTGGTCTGGTGTATGGAGGTGTTGTGGACCTGTGGTGCAGAGTACAGGGAAGTGTGTGTGGTGGTCTGGTGTGTGGAGGTGTTGTGGACTGGTGGTATAGAGGACAGGGAAGTGCGTGTGGTGGTCTGGTGTGTGGAGGTGTTGTGGACTGGTGGTGTAGAGGACAGGGAAGTGTGTGTGGTGGTCTGGTGTGTGGAGGTGTTGTGGACTGGTGGTGTAGAGGACAGGGAAGTGTGTGTGGTGGTCTGGTGTGTGGAGGTGTTGTGGACTGGTGGTGGAGAGGACAGGGAAGTGCGTGTGGTGGTCTGGTGTGTGGAGGTGTTGTGGACTGGTGGTGGAGTGGACAGGGAAGTGCGTGTGGTGGTCTGGTGTGTGGAGGTGTTGTGGACTGGTGTAGAGGACAGGGAAGTGCGTGTGGTGGTCTGGTGTGTGGAGGTGTTGTGGACTGGTGTAGAGGACAGGGAAGTGCGTGTGGTGGTCTGGTGTGTGGAGGTGTTGTGGACTGGTGTAGAGGACAGGGAAGTGCGTGTGGTGGTCTGGTGTGTGGAGGTGTTGTGGACTGGTGGACAGGACAGGGAAGTGCGTGTGGTGGTCTGGTGTGTGGAGGTGTTGTGGACTGGTGGTGTAGAGGACAGGGAAGTGCGTGTGGTGGTCTGGTGTGTGGAGGTGTTGTGGACTGGTGTCGAGGACAGGGAAGTGCGTGTGGTGGTCTGGTGTGTGGAGGTGTTGTAGACTGGTGTAGAGGACAGGGAAGTGCGTGTGGTGGTCTGGTGTGTGGAGGTGTTGTGGACTGGTGGTGGAGAGGACAGGGAAGTGCGTGTGGTGGTCTGGTGTGTGGAGGTGTTGTGGACTGGTGTAGAGGACAGGGAAGTGCGTGTGGTGGTCTGGTGTGTGGAGGTGTTGTGGACTGGTGTAGAGGACAGGGAAGTGCGTGTGGTGGTCTGGTGTGTGGAGGTGTTGTGGACTGGTGGAGAGGACAGGGAAGTGCGTGTGGTGGTCTGGTGTGTGGAGGTGTTGTGGACTGGTGGTGGAGAGGACAGGGAAGTGCGTGTGGTGGCCTGGTGTGTGGAGGTGTTGTGGACTGGTGGTGTAGAGGACAGGGAAGTGTGTGTGGTGGTCTGGTGTGTGGAGGTGTTGTGGACTGGTGTAGAGGACAGGGAAGTGCGTGTGGTGGTCTGGTGTGTGGAGGTGTTGTGGACTGGTGTAGAGGACAGGCAAGTGCGTGTGTTGGTCTGGTGTGTGGAGGTGTTGTGGACTGGTGGTGGAGAGGACAGAGAAGTGCGTGTGGTGGTCTGGTGTGTGGAGGTGTTGTGGACTGGTGTAGAGGACAGGGAAGTGCGTGTGGTGGTCTGGTGTGTGGAGGTGTTGTGGACTGGTGGTGGAGAGGACAGGGAAGTGCGTGTGGTGGTCTGGTGTGTGGAGGTGTTGTGGACTGGTGGTGTAGAGGACAGGGAAGTGCGTGTGGTGGTCTGGTGTGTGGAGGTGTTGTGGACTGGTGTAGAGGACAGGGAAGTGCGTGTGGTGGTCTGGTGTGTGGAGGTGTTGTAGACTGGTGTAGAGGACAGGGAAGTGCGTGTGGTGGTCTGGTGTGGAGGTGTTGTGGACTGGTGGTGTAGAGGACAGGGAAGTGCGTGTGGTGGTCTGGTGTGTGGAGGTGTTGTGGACTGGTGTAGAGGACAGGGAAGTGCGTGTGGTGGTCTGGTGTGTGGAGGTGTTGTGGACTGGTGGTGGAGAGGACAGGGAAGTGCGTGTGTTGGTCTGGTGTGTGGAGGTGTTGTGGCCTGGTGGTGTAGAGGACAGGGAAGTGCGTGTGGTGGTCTGGTGTGTGGAGGTGTTCTGGACTGGTGTAGAGGACAGGCAAGTGCGTGTGTTGGTCTGGTGTGTGGAGGTGTTGTGGACTGGTGGCGGAGAGGACAGGGAAGTGCGTGTGGTGGTCTGGTGTGTGGAGGTGTTGTGGACTGGTGTAGAGGACAGGGAAGTGCGTGTGGTGGTCTGGTGTGTGGAGGTGTTGTGGACTGGTGGTGGAGAGGACAGGGAAGTGCGTGTGGTGGTCTGGTGTGTGGAGGTGTTGTGGACTGGTGGTGTAGAGGACAGGGAAGTGCGTGTGGTGGTCTGGTGTGTGGAGGTGTTGTGGACGGGTGTAGAGGACAGGGAAGTGCGTGTGGTGGTCTGGTGTATGGAGGTGTTGTGGACTGGTGTAGAGGACAGGGAAGTGCGTGTGGTGGTCTGGTGTGTGGAGGTGTTGTGGACTGGTGGTGGAGAGGACAGGGAAGTGCGTGTGGTGGTCTGGTGTGTGGAGGTCTTGTGGAGTGGTGGTGGAGAGGACATGGAAGTGCGTGTGGTGGTCTGGTGTGTGGAGGTGTTGTGGACTGGTGTAGAGGACAGGGAAGTGCGTGTGGTGGTCTGGTGTGTGGAGGTGTTGTGGACTGGTGGTGCAGAGTACAGGGAAGTGTGTGTGGTGGTCTGGTGTGTGGAGGTGTTGTGGACTGGTGGTGTAGAGGACAGGGAAGTGCGTGTGGTGGTCTGGTGTGTGGAGGTGTTGTGGACTGGTGGAGAGGACAGGGAAGTGCGTGTGGTGGTCTGGTGTGTGGAGGTGTTGTGGACTGGTGTACAGGACAGGCAAGTGCGTGTGTTGGTCTGGTGTGTGGAGGTGTTGTGGACTGGTGGTGGAGAGGACAGGGAAGTGCGTGTGGTGGTCTGGTGTGTGGAGGTGTTGTGGACTGGTGGTGTAGAGGACGGGGAAGTGCGTGTGGTGGTCTGGTGTGTGGAGGTGTTGTGGACTGGTGTAGAGGACAGGGAAGTGCGTGTGGTGGTCTGGTGTGTGGAGGTGTTGTAGACTGGTGTAGAGGACAGGGAAGTGCGTGTGGTGCTCTGGTGTGTGGAGGTGTTGTGGACTGGTGGTGGAGAGGACAGGGAAGTGCGTGTGGTGGTCTGGTGTGTGGAGGTGTTGTGGACTGGTGGTGGAGAGGACAGGGAAGTGCGTGTGGTGGTCTGGTGTGTGGAGGTGTTGTGGACTGGTGTAGAGGACAGGGAAGTGCGTGTGGTGGTCTGGTGTGTGGAGGTGTTGTGGACTGGTGGAGAGGAGAGGGAAGTGCGTGTGGTGGTCTGGTGTGTGGAGGTGTTGTGGACTGGTGGTGTAGAGGACAGGGAAGTGCGTGTGGTGGTCTGGTGTGTAGAGGTGTTGTGGACTGGTGGTGGAGAGGACAGGGAAGTGCGTGTGGTGGTCTGCTGTATGGAGGTGTTGTGGACTGGTGTAGAGGACAGGGAAGTGCGTGTGGTGGTCTGGTGTGTGGAGGTGTTGTGGACTGGTGGTGGAGAGGACAGGGAAGTGCGTGTGGTGGTCTGGTGTGTGGAGCTGTTGTGGACTGGTGGTGTAGAGGACAGGGAAGTGCGTGTGGTGGTCTGGTGTGTAGAGGTGTTGTGGACTGGTGGTGGAGAGGACAGGGAAGTGCGTGTGGTGGTCTGCTGTATGGAGGTGTTGTGGACTGGTGTAGAGGACAGGGAAGTGCGTGTGGTGGTCTGGTGTGTGGAGGTGTTGTGGACTGGTGGTGTAGAGGACAGGGAAGTGCGTGTGGTGGTCTGGTGTGTGGAGGTGTTGTGGACGGGTGTAGAGGACAGGGAAGTGCGTGTGGTGGTCTGGTGTGTGGAGGTGTTGTAGACTGGTGTAGAGGACAGGGAAGTGCGTGTGGTGGTCTGGTGTATGGAGGTGTTGTGGACTGGTGTAGAGGACAGGGAAGTGCGTGTGGTGGTCTGGTGTGTGGAGGTGTTGTGGACTGGTGGTGGAGAGGACAGGGAAGTGCGTGTGGTGGTCTGGTGTGTGGAGGTCTTGTGGAGTGGTGGTGGAGAGGACATGGAAGTGCGTGTGGTGGTCTGGTGTGTGGAGGTGTTGTGGACTGGTGTAGAGGACAGGGAAGTGCGTGTGGTGGTCTGGTGTGTGGAGGTGTTGTGGACTGGTGGTGCAGAGTACAGGGAAGTGTGTGTGGTGGTCTGGTGTGTGGAGGTGTTGTGGACTGGTGGTGTAGAGGACAGGGAAGTGCGTGTGGTGGTCTGGTGTGTGGAGGTGTTGTGGACTGGTGGAGAGGACAGGGAAGTGCGTGTGGTGGTCTGGTGTGTGGAGGTGTTGTGGACTGGTGTACAGGACAGGCAAGTGCGTGTGTTGGTCTGGTGT
The DNA here is from genome assembly GCF_031878675.1 of Megascapheus bottae. Lineage (NCBI taxonomy): Eukaryota > Metazoa > Chordata > Mammalia > Rodentia > Geomyidae > Megascapheus > Megascapheus bottae. Next base: position 59,921,619 of record NC_143521.1, read on the forward strand.
GTGGAGGTGTTGTGGACTGGTGGTGGAGAGGACAGGGAAGTGCGTGTGGTGGTCTGGTGTGTGGAGGTGTTGTGGACTGGTGGTGTAGAGGACGGGGAAGTGCGTGTGGTGGTCTGGTGTGTGGAGGTGTTGTGGACTGGTGTAGAGGACAGGGAAGTGCGTGTGGTGGTCTGGTGTGTGGAGGTGTTGTAGACTGGTGTAGAGGACAGGGAAGTGCGTGTGGTGCTCTGGTGTGTGGAGGTGTTGTGGACTGGTGGTGGAGAGGACAGGGAAGTGCGTGTGGTGGTCTGGTGTGTGGAGGTGTTGTGGACTGGTGGTGGAGAGGACAGGGAAGTGCGTGTGGTGGTCTGGTGTGTGGAGGTGTTGTGGACTGGTGTAGAGGACAGGGAAGTGCGTGTGGTGGTCTGGTGTGTGGAGGTGTTGTGGACTGGTGGAGAGGAGAGGGAAGTGCGTGTGGTGGTCTGGTGTGTGGAGGTGTTGTGGACTGGTGGTGTAGAGGACAGGGAAGTGCGTGTGGTGGTCTGGTGTGTAGAGGTGTTGTGGACTGGTGGTGGAGAGGACAGGGAAGTGCGTGTGGTGGTCTGCTGTATGGAGGTGTTGTGGACTGGTGTAGAGGACAGGGAAGTGCGTGTGGTGGTCTGGTGTGTGGAGGTGTTGTGGACTGGTGGTGGAGAGGACAGGGAAGTGCGTGTGGTGGTCTGGTGTGTGGAGCTGTTGTGGACTGGTGGTGGAGAGGACAGGGAAGTGCGTGTGGTGGTCTGGTGTGTGGAGGTGTTGTGGACTGGTGGTGGAGAGGACAGGGAAGTGCGTGTGGTGGTCTGGTGTGTGGAGGTGTTGTGGACTGGTGGTGGAGAGGACAGGGAAGTGCGTGTGGTGGTCTGGTGTGTGGAGGTGTTGTGGACTGGTGTAGAGGACAGGGAAGTGCGTGTGGTGGTCTGGTGTATGGAGGTGTTGTGGACTGGTGGTGCAGAGTACAGGGAAGTGTGTGTGGTGGTCTGGTGTGTGGAGGTGTTGTGGACTGGTGGTGTAGAGGACAGGGAAGTGCGTGTGGTGGTCTGGTGTATGGAGGTGTTGTGGACCTGTGGTGCAGAGTACAGGGAAGTGTGTGTGGTGGTCTGGTGTGTGGAGGTGTTGTGGACTGGTGGTATAGAGGACAGGGAAGTGCGTGTGGTGGTCTGGTGTGTGGAGGTGTTGTGGACTGGTGGTGTAGAGGACAGGGAAGTGTGTGTGGTGGTCTGGTGTGTGGAGGTGTTGTGGACTGGTGGTGTAGAGGACAGGGAAGTGTGTGTGGTGGTCTGGTGTGTGGAGGTGTTGTGGACTGGTGGTGGAGAGGACAGGGAAGTGCGTGTGGTGGTCTGGTGTGTGGAGGTGTTGTGGACTGGTGGTGGAGTGGACAGGGAAGTGCGTGTGGTGGTCTGGTGTGTGGAGGTGTTGTGGACTGGTGTAGAGGACAGGGAAGTGCGTGTGGTGGTCTGGTGTGTGGAGGTGTTGTGGACTGGTGTAGAGGACAGGGAAGTGCGTGTGGTGGTCTGGTGTGTGGAGGTGTTGTGGACTGGTGTAGAGGACAGGGAAGTGCGTGTGGTGGTCTGGTGTGTGGAGGTGTTGTGGACTGGTGGACAGGACAGGGAAGTGCGTGTGGTGGTCTGGTGTGTGGAGGTGTTGTGGACTGGTGGTGTAGAGGACAGGGAAGTGCGTGTGGTGGTCTGGTGTGTGGAGGTGTTGTGGACTGGTGGAGAGGACAGGGAAGTGCGTGTGGTGGTCTGGTGTGTGGAGGTGTTGTGGACTGGTGGTGGAGAGGACAGGGAAGTGCGTGTGGTGGCCTGGTGTGTGGAGGTGTTGTGGACTGGTGGTGTAGAGGACAGGGAAGTGTGTGTGGTGGTCTGGTGTGTGGAGGTGTTGTGGACTGGTGTAGAGGACAGGGAAGTGCGTGTGGTGGTCTGGTGTGTGGAGGTGTTGTGGACTGGTGTAGAGGACAGGCAAGTGCGTGTGTTGGTCTGGTGTGTGGAGGTGTTGTGGAATGGTGGTGGAGAGGACAGAGAAGTGCGTGTGGTGGTCTGGTGTGTGGAGGTGTTGTGGACTGGTGTAGAGGACAGGGAAGTGCGTGTGGTGGTCTGGTGTGTGGAGGTGTTGTGGACTGGTGGTGGAGAGGACAGGGAAGTGCGTGTGGTGGTCTGGTGTGTGGAGGTGTTGTGGACTGGTGGTGTAGAGGACAGGGAAGTGCGTGTGGTGGTCTGGTGTGTGGAGGTGTTGTGGACTGGTGTAGAGGACAGGGAAGTGCGTGTGGTGGTCTGGTGTGTGGAGGTGTTGTAGACTGGTGTAGAGGACAGGGAAGTGCGTGTGGTGCTCTGGTGTGTGGAGGTGTTGTGGACTGGTGGTGGAGAGGACAGGGAAGTGCGTGTGGTGGTCTGGTGTGTGGAGGTGTTGTGGACTGGTGTAGAGGACAGGGAAGTGCGTGTGGTGGTCTGGTGTGTGGAGGTGTTGTGGACTGGTGTAGAGAACAAGGAAGTGCGTGTGGTGGTCTGGTGTGTGCAGGTGTTGTGGACTGGTGGAGAGGACAGGGAAGTGCGTGTGGTGGTCTGGTGTGTGGAGGTGTTGTGGACTGGTGGTGGAGAGGACAGGGAAGTGCGTGTGGTGGTCTGGTGTGTGGAGCTGTTGTGGACTGGTGGTGGAGAGGACAGGGAAGTGCGTGTGGTGGTCTGGTGTATGGAGGTGTTGTGGACTGGTGTAGAGGACAGGGAAGTGCGTGTGGTGGTCTGGTGTGTGGAGGTGTTGTGGACTGGTGGTGGAGAGGATAGGGAAGTGCGTGTGGTGGTCTGGTGTGTGGAGGTGTTGTGGACTGGTGGTGGAGAGGACAGGGAAGTGCGTGTGGTGGTCTGGTGTGTGGAGGTGTTGTGGACTGGTGTAGAGGACAGGGAAGTGCGAGTGGTGGTCTGGTGTGTGGAGGTGTTGTGGACTGGTGGTGCAGAGTACAGGGAAGTGTGTGTGGTGGTCTGGTGTGTGGAGGTGTTGTGGACTGGTGGTGTAGAGGACAGGGAAGTGCGTGTGGTGGTCTGGTGTGTGGAGGTGTTGTGGACTGGTGGAGAGGACAGGGAAGTGCGTGTGGTGGTCTGGTGTGTGGAGGTGTTGTGGACTGGTGTAGAAGACAGGCAAGTGCGTGTGTTGGTCTGGTGTGTGGAGGTGTTGTGGACTGGTGGTGGAGAGGACAGGGAAGTGCGTGTGGTGGTCTGGTGTGTGGAGGTGTTGTGGACTGGTGGTGTAGAGGACAGGGAAGTGCGTGTGGTGGTCTGGTGTGTGGAGGTGTTGTGGACTGGTGTAGAGGACAGGGAAGTGCGTGTGGTGGTCTGGTGTGTGGAGGTGTTGTAGACTGGTGTAGAGGACAGGGAAGTGCGTGTGGTGGTCTGGTGTGTGGAGGTGTTGTGGACTGGTGGTGGAGAGGACAGGGAAGTGCGTGTGGTGGTCTGGTGTGTGGAGGTGTTGTGGACTGGTGGTGGAGAGGACAGGGAAGTGCGTGTGGTGGTCTGGTGTGTGGAGGTGTTGTGGACTGGTGTAGAAGACAGGGAAGTGGGTGTGGTGGTCTGGTGTGTGGAGGTGTTGTGGACTGGTGGAGAGGACAGGGAAGTGCGTGTGGTGGTCTGGTGTGTGGAGGTGTTGTGGACTGGTGGTGTAGAGGACAGGGAAGTGCGTGTGGTGGGTCTGGTGTGTGGAGGTGTTGTGGACTGGTGGTGTAGAGGACAGGGAAGTGTGTGTGGTGGTCTGGTGTGTGGAGGTGTTGTGGACTGGTGGTGTAGAGGACAGGGAAGTGTGTGTGGTGGTCTGGTGTGTGGAGGTGTTGTGGACTGGTGGTGGAGAGGACAGGGAAGTGCGTGTGGTGGTCTGGTGTGTGGAGGTGTTGTGGACTGGTGGTGGAGTGGACAGGGAAGTGTGTGTGGTGGTCTGGTGTGTGGAGGTGTTGTGGGACTGGTGTAGAGGACAGGGAAGTGCGTGTGGTGGTCTGGTGTGTGGAGGTGTTGTGGACTGGTGTAGAGGACAGGGAAGTGCGTGTGGTGGTCTGGTGTGTGGAGGTGTTGTGGACAGGTGTAGAGGACAGGGAAGTGCGTGTGGTGGTCTGGTGTGTGGAGGTGTTGTGGACTGGTGGACAGGACAGGGAAGTGCGTGTGGTGGTCTGGTGTGTGGAGGTGTTGTGGGACTGGTGGTGTAGAGGACAGGGAAGTGCGTGTGGTGGTCTGGTGTGTGGAGGTGTTGTGGACTGGTGTAGAGGACAGGGAAGTGCGTGTGGTGGTCTGGTGTGTGGAGGTGTTGTAGACTGGTGTAGAGGACAGGGAAGTGCGTGTGGTGGTCTGGTGTGTGGAGGTGTTGTGGACTGGTGGTGGAGAGGACAGGGAAGTGCGTGTGGTGGTCTGGTGTGTGGAGGTGTTGTGGACTGGTGTAGAGGACAGGGAAGTGCGTGTGGTGGTCTGGTGTGTGGAGGTGTTGTGGACTGGTGTAGAGGACAGGGAAGTGCGTGTGGTGGTCTGGTGTGTGGAGGTGTTGTGGACTGGTGGAGAGGACAGGGAAGTGCGTGTGGTGGTCTGGTGTGTGGAGGTGTTGTGGACTGGTGGTGGAGAGGACAGGGAAGTGCGTGTGGTGGTCTGGTGTGTGGAGGTGTTGTGGACTGGTGGTGAGGACAGGGAAGTGCGTGTGGTGGTCTGGTGTGTGGAGGTGTTGTGGACTGGTGTAGAGGACAGGGAAGTGCGTGTGGTGGTCTGGTGTGTGGAGGTGTTGTGGACTGGTGTAGAGGACAGGGAAGTGCGTGTGGTGGTCTGGTGTGTGGAGGTGTTGTGGACTGGTGGAGAGGACAGGGAAGTGCGTGTGGTGGTCTGGTGTGTGGAGGTGTTGTGGACTGGTGGTGGAGAGGACAGGGAAGTGCGTGTGGTGGCCTGGTGTGTGGAGGTGTTGTGGACTGGTGGTGTAGAGGACAGGGAAGTGTGTGTGGTGGTCTGGTGTGTGGAGGTGTTGTGGACTGGTGTAGAGGACAGGGAAGTGCGTGTGGTGGTCTGGTGTGTGGAGGTGTTGTGGACTGGTGTAGAGGACAGGCAAGTGCGTGTGTTGGTCTGGTGTGTGGAGGTGTTGTGGACTGGTGGTGGAGAGGACAGGGAAGTGCGTGTGGTGGTCTGGTGTGTGGAGGTGTTGTGGACTGGTGTAGAGGACAGGGAAGTGCGTGTGGTGGTCTGGTGTGTGGAGGTGTTGTGGACTAGTGGTGGAGAGGACAGGGAAGTGCGTGTGGTGGTCTGGTGTGTGGAGGTGTTGTGGACTGGTGGTGTAGAGGACAGGGAAGTGCGTGTGGTGGTCTGGTGTGTGGAGGTGTTGTGGACTGGTGTAGAGGACAGGGAAGTGCGTGTGGTGGTCTGGTGTGTGGAGGTGTTGTAGACTGGTGTAGAGGACAGGGAAGTGCGTGTGGTGCTCTGGTGTGTGGAGGTGTTGTGGACTGGTGGTGGAGAGGACAGGGAAGTGCGTGTGGTGGTCTGGTGTGTGGAGGTGTTGTGGACTGGTGTAGAGGACAGGGAAGTGCGTGTGGTGGTCTGGTGTGTGGAGGTGTTGTGGACTGGTGTAGAGAACAGGGAAGTGCGTGTGGTGGTCTGGTGTGTGGAGGTGTTGTGGACTGGTGGAGAGGACAGGGAAGTGCGTGTGGTGGTCTGGTGTGTGGAGGTGTTGTGGACTGGTGGTGGAGAGGACAGGGAAGTGCGTGTGGTGGTCTGGTGTGTGGAGCTGTTGTGGACTGGTGGTGGAGAGGACAGGGAAGTGCGTGTGGTGGTCTGGTGTATGGAGGTGTTGTGGACTGGTGTAGAGGACAGGGAAGTGCGTGTGGTGGTCTGGTGTGTGGAGGTGTTGTGGACTGGTGGTGGAGAGGATAGGGAAGTGCGTGTGGTGGTCTGGTGTGTGGAGGTGTTGTGGACTGGTGGTGGAGAGGACAGGGAAGTGCGTGTGGTGGTCTGGTGTGTGGAGGTGTTGTGGACTGGTGTAGAGGACAGGGAAGTGCGTGTGGTGGTCTGGTGTGTGGAGGTGTTGTGGACTGGTGGTGCAGAGTACAGGGAAGTGTGTGTGGTGGTCTGGTGTGTGGAGGTGTTGTGGACTGGTGGTGTAGAGGACAGGGAAGTGCGTGTGGTGGTCTGGTGTGTGGAGGTGTTGTGGACTGGTGGAGAGGACAGGGAAGTGCGTGTGGTGGTCTGGTGTGTGGAGGTGTTGTGGACTGGTGTAGAGGACAGGCAAGTGCGTGTGTTGGTCTGGTGTGTGGAGGTGTGGTGGACTGGTGGTGGAGAGGACAGGGAAGTGCGTGTGGTGGTCTGGTGTGTGGAGGTGTTGTGGACTGGTGGTGTAGAGGACAGGGAAGTGCGTGTGGTGGTCTGGTGTGTGGAGGTGTTGTGGACTGGTGTAGAGGACAGGGAAGTGCGTGTGGTGGTCTGGTGTGTGGAGGTGTTGTAGACTGGTGTAGAGGACAGGGAAGTGCGTGTGGTGGTCTGGTGTGTGGAGGTGTTGTGGACTGGTGGTGGAGAGGACAGGGAAGTGCGTGTGGTGGTCTGGTGTGTGGAGGTGTTGTGGACTGGTGGTGGAGAGGACAGGGAAGTGCGTGTGGTGGTCTGGTGTGTGGAGGTGTTGTGGACTGGTGGTGGAGAGGACAGGGAAGTGCGTGTGGTGGTCTGGTGTGTGGAGGTGTTGTGGACTGGTGTAGAGGACAGGGAAGTGCGTGTGGTGGTCTGGTGTGTGGAGGTGTTGTGGACTGGTGGAGAGGACAGGGAAGTGCGTGTGGTGGTCTGGTGTGTGGAGGTGTTGTGGACTGGTGGTGTAGAGGACAGGGAAGTGCGTGTGGTGGTCTGGTGTGTGGAGGTGTTGTGGACTGGTGGTGGAGAGGACAGGGAAGTGCGTGTGGTGGTCTGGTGTATGGAGGTGTTGTGGACTGGTGTAGAGGACAGGGAAGTGCGTGTGGTGGTCTGGTGTGTGGAGGTGTTGTGGACTGGTGGTGGAGAGGACAGGGAAGTGCGTGTGGTGGTCTGGTGTGTGGAGGTGTTGTCGACTGGTGGTGGAGAGGACAGGGAAGTGCGTGTGGTGGTCTGGTGTGTGGAGGTGTTGTGGACTGGTGGTGGAGAGGACAGGGAAGTGCCTGTGGTGGTCTGGTGTGTGGAGGTGTTGTGGACTGGTGTAGAGGACAGGGAAGTGCGTGTGGTGGTCTGGTGTATGGAGGTGTTGTGGACTGGTGGTGCAGAGTACAGGGAAGTGTGTGTGGTGGTCTGGTGTGTGGAGGTGTTGTGGACTGGTGGTGTAGAGGACAGGGAAGTGCGTGTGGTGGTCTGGTGTATGGAGGTGTTGTGGACTGGTGGTGCAGAGTACAGGGAAGTGTGTGTGGTGGTCTGGTGTGTGGAGGTGTTGTGGACTGGTGGTGTAGAGGACAGGGAAGTGCGTGTGGTGGTCTGGTGTGTGGAGGTGTTGTGGACTGGTGGTGTACAGGACAGGGAAGTGTGTGTGGTGGTCTGGTGTGTGGAGGTGTTGTGGACTGGTGGTGCAGAGGACAGGGAAGTGTGTGTGGTGGTCTGGTGTGTGCAGGTGTTGTGGACTGGTGGTGGAGAGGACAGGGAAGTGCGTGTGGTGGTCTGGTGTGTGGAGGTGTTGTGGACTGGTGGTGGAGTGGACAGGGAAGTGCGTGTGGTGGTCTGGTGTGTGGAGGTGTTGTGGACTGGTGGTGGAGAGGACAGGGAAGTGCGTGTGGTGGTCTGGTGTGTGGAGGTGTTGTGGACTGGTGGTGGAGAGGACAGGGAAGTGCGTGTGGTGGTCTGGTGTGTGGAGGTGTTGTGGACTGGTGTAGAGGACAGGGAAGTGCGTGTGGTGGTCTGGTGTGCGGAGGTGTTGTGGACTGGTGTAGAGGACAGGGAAGTGCGTGTGGTGGTCTGGTGTGTGGAGGTGTTGTGGACTGGTGGACAGGACAGGGAAGTGCGTGTGGTGGTCTGGTGTGTGGAGGTGTTGTGGACTGGTGGTGTAGAGGACAGGGAAGTGCGTGTGGTGGTCTGGTGTGTGGAGGTGTTGTGGACTGGTGTAGAGGACAGGGAAGTGCGTGTGGTGGTCTGGTGTGTGGAGGTGTTGTAGACTGGTGTAGAGTACAGGGAAGTGCGTGTGGTGGTCTGGTGTGTGGAGGTGTTGTGGACTGGTGGTGGAGAGGACAGGGAAGTGCGTGTGGTGGTCTGGTGTGTGGAGGTGTTGTGGACTGGTGTAGAGGACAGGGAAGTGCGTGTGGTGGTCTGGTGTGTGGAGGTGTTGTGGACTGGTGTAGAGGACAGGGAAGTGCGTGTGGTGGTCTGGTGTGTGGAGGTGTTGTGGACTGGTGGAGAGGACAGGGAAGTGCGTGTGGTGGACTGGTGTGTGGAGGTGTTGTGGACTGGTGGTGGAGAGGACAGGGAAGTGCGTGTGGTGGTCTGGTGTGTGGAGGTGTTGTGGACTCGTGGTGGAGAGGACAGGGAAGTGCGTGTGGTGGTCTGGTGTATGGAGGTGTTGCGGACTGGTGTAGAGGACAGGGAAGTGCGTGTGGTGGTCTGGTGTGTGGAGGTGTTGTGGACTGGTGGTGGAGAGGACAGGGAAGTGCGTGTGGTGGTCTGGTGTGTGGAGGTGTTGTGGACTGGTGGTGTAGAGGACAGGGAAGTGCGTGTGGTGGTCTGGTGTGTGGAGGTGTTGTGGACTGGTGGTGGAGAGGACAGGGAAGTGCGTGTGGTGGTCTGGTGTGTGGAGGTGTTGTGGACTGGTGTAGAGTACAGGGAAGTGCGTGTGGTGGTCTGGTGTATGGAGGTGTTGTGGACTGGTGGTGCAGAGTACAGGGAAGTGTGTGTGGTGGTCTGGTGTGTGGAGGTGTTGTGGACTGGTGGTGTAGAGGACAGGGAAGTGCGTGTGGTGGTCTGGTGTATGGAGGTGTTGTGGACTGGTGGTGCAGAGTACAGGGAAGTGTGTGTGGTGGTCTGGTGTGTGGAGGTGTTGTGGACTGGTGGAGAGGACAGGGAAGTGCGTGTGGTGGACTGGTGTGTGGAGGTGTTGTGGACTGGTGGTGTAGAGGACAGGGAAGTGCGTGTGGTGGTCTGGTGTGTGGAGGTGTTGTGGACTGGTGGTGTAGAGGACAGGGAAGTGTGTGTGGTGGTCTGGTGTGTGGAGGTGTTGTGGACTGGTGGTGGAGAGGACAGGGAAGTGCGTGTGGTGGTCTGGTGTGTGGAGGTGTTGTGGACTGGTGGTGGACAGGACAGGGAAGTGAGTGTGGTGGTCTGGTGTGTGGAGGTGTTGTGGACTGGTGGACAGGACAGGGTAGTGCGTGTGGTGGTCTGGTGTGTGGAGGTGTTGTGGACTGGTGGTGGAGAGGACAGGGAAGTGCGTGTGGTGGTCTGGTGTGTGGAGGTGTTGTGGAATGGTGGTGGACAGGACAGGGAAGTGCGTGTGGTGGTCTGGTGTGTGGAGGTGTTGTGGACTGGTGGACAGGACAGGGAAGTGTGTGTGGTGGTCTGGTGTGTGGAGGTGTTGTGGACTGGTGGACAGGACAGGGTAGTGCGTGTGGTGGTCTGGTGTATGGAGGTGTTGTGGATAGTGGTGCAGAGTACAGGGAAGTGTGTGTGGTGGTCTGGTGTGTGGAGGTGTTGTGGACTGGTGGTGGACAGGACAGGGAAGTGCGTGTGGTGGTCTGGTGTGTGGAGGTGTTGTGGACTGGTGTAGAGGACAGGGAAGTGCGTGTGGTGGTCTTGTGTGTGGAGGTGTTGTGGACTGGTGTAGAGGACAGGGAAGTGCGTGTGGTGGTCTGGTGTGTGGAGGTGTTGTGGACTGGTGGTGTAGAGGACAGGGAAGTGGGTGTGGAGGTCTGGTGTGTGGAGGTGTTGTGGACTGGTGGTGTAGAGGACAGGGAAGTGCGTGTGGTGGTCTGGTGTGTGGAGGTGTTGTGGACTGGTGGTGTAGAGGACAGGGAAGTGCGTGTGGTGGTCTGGTGTGTGGAGGTGTTGTGGACTGGTGGTGTAGAGGACAGGGAAGTGTGTGTGGTGGTCTGGTGTGTGGAGGTGTTGTGGACTGGTGGTGGAGAGGACAGGGAAGTGCGTGTGGTGGTCTGGTGTGTGGAGGTGTTGTGGACTGGTGGTGTAGAGGACAGGGAAGTGCGTGTGGTGGTCTGGTGTGTGGAGGTGTTGTGGACTGGTGGTGGAGAGGACAGGGAAGTGCGTGTGGTGGTCTGGTGTGTGGAGGTGTTGTGGACTGGTGTAGAGTACAGGGAAGTGCGTGTGGTGGTCTGGTGTATGGAGGTGTTGTGGACTGGTGGTGCAGAGTACAGGGAAGTGTGTGTGGTGGTCTGGTGTGTGGAGGTGTTGTGGACTGGTGGTGTAGAGGACAGGGAAGTGTGTGTGGTGGTCTGGTGTGTGGAGGTGTTGTGGACTGGTGGTGTAGAGGACAGGGAAGTGTGTGTGGTGGTCTGGTGTGTGGAGGTGTTGTGGACTGGTGGTGGAGAGGACAGGGAAGTGCGTGTGGTGGTCTGGTGTGTGGAGGTGTTGTGGACTGGTGGTGGAGTGGACAGGGAAGTGCGTGTGGTGGTCTGTTGTGTGGAGGTGTTGTGGACTGGTGTAGAGGACAGGGAAGTGCGTGTGGTGGTCTGGTGTGTGGAGGTGTTGTGGACTGGTGGAGAGGACAGGGAAGTGCGTGTGGTGGTCTGGTGTGTGGAGGTGTTGTGGACTGGTGGACAGGACAGGGTAGTGCGTGTGGTGGTCTGGTGTGTGGAGGTGTTGTGGACTGGTGGTGCAGAGTACAGGGAAGTGTGTGTGGTGGTCTGGTGTGTGGAGGTGTTGTGGACTGGTGGACAGGACAGGGTAGTGCGTGTGGTGGTCTGGTGTATGGAGGTGTTGTGGACTGGTGGTGCAGAGTACAGGGAAGTGCGTGTGGTGGTCTGGTGTGTGGAGGTGTTGTGGACTGGTGGTGGACAGGACAGGGAAGTGCGTGTGGTGGTCTGGTGTGTGGAGGTGTTGTGGACTGGTGGACAGGACAGGGTAGTGCGTGTGGTGGTCTGGTGTGTGGAGGTGTTGTGGACTGGTGGTGGAGAGGACAGGGAAGTGCGTGTGGTGGTCTGGTGTGTGGAGGTGTTGTGGACTGGTGGTGGACAGGACAGGGAAGTGCGTGTGGTGGTCTGGTGTGTGGAGGTGTTGTGGACTGGTGGACAGGACAGGGAAGTGTGTGTGGTGGTCTGGTGTGTGGAGGTGTTGTGGACTGGTGGACAGGACAGGGTAGTGCGTGTGGTGGTCTGGTGTATGGAGGTGTTGTGGATGGTGGTGCAGAGTACAGGGAAGTGTGTGTGATGGTCTGGTGTGTGGAGGTGTTGTGGACTGGTGGTGGACAGGACAGGGAAGTGCGTGTGGTGGTCTGGTGTGTGGAGGTGTTGTGGACTGGTGTAGAGGACAGGGAAGTGCGTGTGGTGGTCTGGTGTGTGGAGGTGTTGTGGACTGGTGTAGAGGACAGGGAAGTGCGTGTGGTGGTCTGGTGTGTGGAGGTGTTGTGGACTGGTGGTGTAGAGGACAGGGAAGTGCGTGTGGAGGTCTGGTGTGTGGAGGTGTTGTGGACTGTTGGTGTAGAGGACAGGGAAGTGCGTGTGGTGGTCTGGTGTGTGGAGGTGTTGTGGACTGGTGGTGTAGAGGACAGGGAAGTGCGTGTGGTGGTCTGGTGTGTGGAGGTGTTGTGGACTGGTGGTGTAGAGGACAGGGAAGTGCGTGTGGTGGTCTGGTGTGTGGAGGTGTTGTGGACTGGTGGTGTAGAGGACAGGGAAGTGGGTATGGAGGTCTGGTGTGTGGAGGTGTTGTGGACTGGTGGAGAGGACAGGGAAGTGGGTGTGGAGGTCTGGTGTGTGGAGGTGTTGTGGACTGGTGTAGAGGACAGGGAAGTGCGTGTGGTAGTCTGGTGTGTGGAGGTGTTGTGGACTGGTGGTGTAGAGGACAGGGAAGTGGGTGTGGAGGTCTGGTGTGTGGAGGTGTTGTAGACTGGTGGTGTAGAGGACAGGGAAGTGCGTGTGGTGGTCTGGTGTGTGGAGGTGTTGTGGACTGGTGGTGTAGAGGACAGGGAAGTGCGTGTGGTGGTCTGGTGTGTGGAGGTGTTGTGGACTGGTGGTGTAGAGGACAGGGAAGTGCCTGTGGTGGTCTGGTGTGTGGAGGTGTTGTGGACTGGTGTAGAGGACAGGGAAGTGCGTGTGGTGGTCTGGTGTGTGGAGGTGTTGTGGACTGGTGGTGTAGAGGACAGGGAAGTGCGTGTGGTGGTCTGGTGTGTGGAGGTGTTGTGGACTGGTGGAGAGGACAGGGAAGTGCGTGTGGTGGTCTGGTGTGTGGAGGTGTTGTGGACTGGTGTAGAGGACAGGGAAGTGCGTGTGGTGGTCTGGTGTGTGGAGCTGTTGTGGACTGGTGGTGGAGAGGACAGGGAAGTGCGTGTGGTGGTCTGGTGTGTGGAGGTGTTGTGGACTGGTGGTGCAGAGTACAGGGAAGTGCGTGTGTTGGTCTGGTGTGTGGAGGTGTTGTGGACTGGTGTAGAGGACAGGGAAGTGCGTGTGGTGGTCTGGTGTGTGGAGGTGTTGTGGAATGGTGGAGAGGACAGGGAAGTGCGTGTGGTGGTCTGGTGTGTGGAGGTGTTGTGGACTGGTGGTGGAGAGGACAGGGAAGTGCGTGTGGTGGTCTGGTGTGTGGAGGTGTTGTGGACTGGTGGTGTAGAGGACAGGGAAGTGCGTGTGGTGGTCTGGTGTGTGGAGGTGTTGTGGACTGGTGGACAGGACAGGGTAGTGCGTGTGGTGGTTGGTGTATGGAGGTGTTGTGGACTGGTGGTGCAGAGTACAGGGAAGTGTGTGTGGTGGTCTGGTGTGTGGAGGTGTTGTGGACTGGTGGTGTAGAGGACAGGGAAGTGCGTGTGGTGGCCTGGTGTGTGGAGGTGTTGTGGACTGGTGGTGTAGAGGACAGGGAAGTGTGTGTGGTGGTCTGGTGTGTGGAGGTGTTGTGGACTGGTGGTGCAGAGTACAGGGAAGTGTGTGTGGTGGTCTGGTGTGTGGAGGTGTTGTGGACTGGTGGAGAGGACAGGGAAGTGCGTGTGGTGGTCTGGTGTGTGGAGGTGTTGTGGACTGGTGGTGTAGAGGACAGGGAAGTGCGTGTGGTGGTCTGGTGTGTGGAGGTGTTGTGGACTGGTGGTGTAGAGGACAGGGAAGTGCGTATGGTGGTCTGGTGTGTGGAGGTGTTGTGGACTGGTGGAGAGGACAGGGAAGTGCGTGTGGTGGTCTGGTGTGTGGAGGTGTTGTGGACTGGTGTAGAGGACAGGCAAGTGCGTGTGTTGGTCTGGTGTGTGGAGGTGTTGTGGACTGGTGGTGGAGAGGACAGGGAAGTGCGTGTGGTGGTCTGGTGTGTGGAGGTGTTGTGGACTGGTGGTGTAGAGGACAGGGAAGTGCGTGTGGTGGTCTGGTGTGTGGAGGTGTTGGGGACTGGTGTAGAGGACAGGCAAGTGCGTGTGTTGGTCTGGTGTGTGGAGGTGTTGTGGACTGGTGGTGTAGAGGACAGGGAAGTGTGTGTGGTGGTCTGGTGTGTGGAGGTGTTGTAGACTGGTGGAGAGGACAGGGAAGTGCGTGTGGTGGTCTGGTGTGTGGAGGTGTTGTGGACTGGTGGTGTAGAGGACAGGGAAGTGCGTGTGGTGGTCTGGTGTGTGGAGGTGTTGTGGACTGGTGTAGAGGACAGGGAAGTGCGTGTGGTGGTCTGGTGTGTGGAGGTGTTGTGGACTGGTGTAGAGGACAGGGAAGTGCGTGTGTTGGTCTGGTGTGTGGAGGTGTTGTGGACTGGTGGAGAGGACAGGGAAGTGCGTGTGGTGGTCTGGTGTGTGGAGGTGTTGTGGACTGCTGTAGAGGACAGGGAAGTGCGTGTGGTGGTCTGGTGTGTGGAGGTGTTGTGGACTGGTGGTGGAGAGGACTGGGAAGTGCGTGTGGTGGTCTGGTGTATGGAGGTGTTGTGGACTGCTGTAGAGGACAGGGAAGTGCGTGTGGTGGTCTGGTGTGTGGAGGTGTTGTGGACTGGTGGTGGAGAGGACAGGGAAGTGCGTGTGGTGGTCTGGTGTGTGGAGGTGTTGTCGACTGGTGGTGTAGAGGACAGGGAAGTGCGTGTGGTGGTCTGGTGTGTGGAGGTGTTGTGGACTGCTGTAGAGGACAGGGAAGTGCGTGTGGTGGTCTGGTGTGTGGAGGTGTTGTGGACTGGTGGTGGAGAGGACTGGGAAGTGCGTGTGGTGGTCTGGTGTGTGGAGGTGTTGTGGACTGGTGGTGGAGAGGACAGGGAAGTGCGTGTGGTGGTCTGGTGTGTGGAGGTGTTGTGGACTGGTGTAGAGGACAGGGAAGTGCGTGTGGTGGTCTGGTGTGTGGAGGTGTTGTGGACTGGTGGTGTAGAGGACAGGGAAGTGGGTGTGGAGGTCTGGTGTGTGGAGGTGTTGTGGACTGGTGGTGTAGAGGACAGGGAAGTGCGTGTGGTGGTCTGGTGTGTGGAGGTGTTGTGGACTGGTGGTGTAGAGGACAGGGAAGTGCGTGTGGTGGTCTGGTGTGTGGAGGTGTTGTGGACTGGTGGTGTAGAGGACAGGGAAGTGCGTGTGGTGGTCTGGTGTGTGGAGGTGTTGTGGACTGGTGGTGGAGAGGACAGGGAAGTGCGTGTGGTGGTCTGGTGTGTGGAGGTGTTGTGGACTGGTGGTGTAGAGGACAGGGAAGTGCGTGTGGTGGTCTGGTGTGTGGAGGTGTTGTGGACTGGTGTAGAGGACAGGGAAGTGCGTGTGGTGGTCTGGTGTGTGGAGGTGTTGTGGACTGGTCGTGTAGAGTACAGGGAAGTGCGTGTGGTGGTCTGGTGTGTGGAGGTGTTGTGGACTGGTGGTGTAGAGGACAGGGAAGTGCGTGTGGTGGTCTGGTGTGTGGAGGTGTTGTGGACTGGTGTAGAGGACAGGGAAGTGCGTGTGGTGGTCTGGTGTGTGGAGGTGTTGTGGACTGGTGTAGAGGACAGGGAAGTGCGTGTGGTGGTCTGGTGTGTGGAGGTGTTGTGGACTGGTGTAGAGGACAGGGAAGTGCGTGTGGTGGTCTGGTGTGTGGAGGTGTTGTGGACTGGTGGTGTAGAGGACAGGGAAGTGGGTGTGGAGGTCTGGTGTGTGGAGGTGTTGTGGACTGGTGGTGTAGAGGACAGGGAAGTGCGTGTGGTGGTCTGGTGTGTGAGGTGTTGTGGACTGGTGGTGTAGAGGACAGGGAAGTGCGTGTGGTGGTCTGGTGTGTGGAGGTGTTGTGGACTGGTGGTGTAGAGGACAGGGAAGTGCGTGTGGTGGTCTGGTGTGTGGAGGTGTTGTGGACTGGTGGTGGAGAGGACAGGGAAATGCGTGTGGTGGTCTGGTGTGTGGAGGTGTTGTGGACTGGTGGACAGGACAGGGAAGTGCGTGTGGTGGTCTGGTGTGTGGAGGTGTTGTGGACTGGTCGTGTAGAGTACAGGGAAGTGCGTGTGGTGGTCTGGTGTGTGGAGGTGTTGTGGACTGGTGTAGAGGACAGGGAAGTGCGTGTGGTGGTCTGGTGTGTGGAGGTGTTGTGGACTGGTGTAGAGGACAGGGAAGTGCGTGTGGTGGTCTGGTGTGTGGAGGTGTTGTGGACTGGTGTAGAGGACAGGGAAGTGCGTGTGGTGGTCTGGTGTGTGGAGGTGTTGTGGACTGGTGGTGTAGAGTACAGGGAAGTGCGTGTGGTGGTCTGGTGTGTGGAGGTGTTGTGGACTGGTGGTGGAGAGGACAGGGAAGTGCGTGTGGTGGTCTGGTGTGTGGAGGTGTTGTGGACTGGTGGTGTAGAGGACAGGGAAGTGCGTGTGGTGGTCTGGTGTGTGGAGGTGTTGTGGACTGGTGGTGTAGAGGACAGGGAAGTGCGTGTGGTGGTCTGGTGTGTGGAGGTGTTGTGGACTGGTGGTGTAGAGGACAGGGAAGTGCGTGTGGTGGTCTGGTGTGTGGAGGTGTTGTGGACTGGTGGTGTAGAGGACAGGGAAGTGCGTGTGGTGGTCTGGTGTGTGGAGGTGTTGTGGACTGGTGTAGAGGACAGGGAAGTGCGTGTGGTGGTCTGGTGTGTGGAGGTGTTGTGGACTGGTGGAGAGGACAGGGAAGTGCGTGTGGTGGTCTGGTGTGTGGAGGTGTTGTGGACTGGTGGTGGAGAGGACAGGGAAGTGCGTGTGGTGGTCTGGTGTGTGGAGGTGTTGTGGACTCGTGGTGGAGAGGACAGGGAAGTGCGTGTGGTGGTCTGGTGTATGGAGGTGTTGTGGACTGGTGTAGAGGACAGGGAAGTGCGTGTGGTGGTCTGGTGTGTGGAGGTGTTGTGGACTGGTGGTGGAGAGGACAGGGAAGTGCGTGTGGTGGTCTGGTGTGTGGAGGTGTTGTGGACTGGTGGTGTAGAGGACAGGGAAGTGCGTGTGGTGGTCTGGTGTGTGGAGGTGTTGTGGACTGGTGGTGGAGAGGACAGGGAAGTGCGTGTGGTGGTCTGGTGTGTGGAGGTGTTGTGGACTGGTGTAGAGTACAGGGAAGTGCGTGTGGTGGTCTGGTGTATGGAGGTGTTGTGGACTGGTGGTGCAGAGTACAGGGAAGTGTGTGTGGTGGTCTGGTGTGTGGAGGTGTTGTGGACTGGTGGTGTAGAGGACAGGGAAGTGTGTGTGGTGGTCTGGTGTGTGGAGGTATTGTGGACTGGTGGTGTAGAGGACAGGGAAGTGTGTGTGGTGGTCTGGTGTGTGGAGGTGTTGTGGACTGGTGGTGGAGAGGACAGGGAAGTGCGTGTGGTGGTCTGGTGTGTGGAGGTGTTGTGGACTGGTGGTGGAGTGGACAGGGAAGTGCGTGTGGTGGTCTGTTGTGTGGAGGTGTTGTGGACTGGTGTAGAGGACAGGGAAGTGCGTGTGGTGGTCTGGTGTGTGGAGGTGTTGTGGACTGGTGGAGAGGACAGGGAAGTGCGTGTGGTGGTCTGGTGTGTGGAGGTGTTGTGGACTGGTGGTGCAGAGTACAGGGAAGTGTGTGTGGTGGTCTGGTGTGTGGAGGTGTTGTGGAATGGTGGACAGGACAGGGTAGTGCGTGTGGTGGTCTGGTGTATGGAGGTGTTGTGGAGTGGTGGTGCAGAGTACAGGGAAGTGCGTGTGGTGGTCTGGTGTGTGGAGGTGTTGTGGACTGGTGGTGGAGAGGACAGGGAAGTGCGTGTGGTGGTCTGGTGTGTGGAGGTGTTGTGGACTGGTGGTGGACAGGACAGGGAAGTGCGTGTGGTGGTCTGGTGTGTGGAGGTGTTGTGGACTGGTGGACAGGACAGGGAAGTGTGTGTGGTGGTCTGGTGTGTGGAGGTGTTGTGGACTGGTGGACAGGACAGGGTAGTGCGTGTGGTGGTCTGGTGTATGGAGGTGTTGTGGATGGTGGTGCAGAGTACAGGGAAGTGTGTGTGATGGTCTGGTGTGTGGAGGTGTTGTGGACTGGTGGTGGACAGGACAGGGAAGTGCGTGTGGTGGTCTGGTGTGTGGAGGTGTTGTGGACTGGTGTAGAGGACAGGGAAGTGCGTGTGGTGGTCTGGTGTGTGGAGGTGTTGTGGACTGGTGTAGAGGACAGGGAAGTGCGTGTGGTGGTCTGGTGTGTGGAGGTGTTGTGGACTGGTGGTGTAGAGGACAGGGAAGTGGGTGTGGAGGTCTGGTGTGTGGAGGTGTTGTGGACTGTTGGTGTAGAGGACAGGGAAGTGCGTGTGGTGGTCTGGTGTGTGGAGGTGTTGTGGACTGGTGGTGTAGAGGACAGGGAAGTGCGTGTGGTGGTCTGGTGTGTGGAGGTGTTGTGGACTGGTGGTGTAGAGGACAGGGAAGTGGGTATGGAGGTCTGGTGTGTGGAGGTGTTGTGGACTGGTGGAGAGGACAGGGAAGTGGGTGTGGAGGTCTGGTGTGTGGAGGTGTTGTGGACTGGTGTAGAGGACAGGGAAGTGCGTGTGGTAGTCTGGTGTGTGGAGGTGTTGTGGACTGGTGGTGTAGAGGACAGGGAAGTGGGTGTGGAGGTCTGGTGTGTGGAGGTGTTGTAGACTGGTGGTGTAGAGGACAGGGAAGTGCGTGTGGTGGTCTGGTGTGTGGAGGTGTTGTGGACTGGTGGTGGAGAGGACAGGGAAGTGCGTGTGGTGGTCTGGTGTGTGGAGGTGTTGTGGACTGGTGGTGTAGAGGACAGGGAAGTGCCTGTGGTGGTCTGGTGTGTGGAGGTGTTGTGGACTGGTGTAGAGGACAGGGAAGTGCGTGTGGTGGTCTGGTGTGTGGAGGTGTTGTGGACTGGTGGTGTAGAGGACAGGGAAGTGCGTGTGGTGGTCTGGTGTGTGGAGGTGTTGTGGACTGGTGGAGAGGACAGGGAAGTGCGTGTGGTGGTCTGGTGTGTGGAGGTGTTGTGGACTGGTGTAGAGGACAGGGAAGTGCGTGTGGTGGTCTGGTGTGTGGAGCTGTTGTGGACTGGTGGTGGAGAGGACAGGGAAGTGCGTGTGGTGGTCTGGTGTGTGGAGGTGTTGTGGACTGGTGGTGCAGAGTACAGGGAAGTGCGTGTGTTGGTCTGGTGTGTGGAGGTGTTGTGGACTGGTGTAGAGGACAGGGAAGTGCGTGTGGTGGTCTGGTGTGTGGAGGTGTTGTGGAATGGTGGAGAGGACAGGGAAGTGCGTGTGGTGGTCTGGTGTGTGGAGGTGTTGTGGACTGGTGGTGTAGAGGACAGGGAAGTGCGTGTGGTGGTCTGGTGTGTGGAGGTGTTGTGGACTGGTGGTGTAGAGGACAGGGAAGTGCGTGTGGTGGTCTGGTGTGTGGAGGTGTTGTGGACTGGTGGACAGGACAGGGTAGTGCGTGTGGTGGTTGGTGTATGGAGGTGTTGTGGACTGGTGGTGCAGAGTACAGGGAAGTGTGTGTGGTGGTCTGGTGTGTGGAGGTGTTGTGGACTGGTGGTGTAGAGGACAGGGAAGTGCGTGTGGTGGCCTGGTGTGTGGAGGTGTTGTGGACTGGTGGTGTAGAGGACAGGGAAGTGTGTGTGGTGGTCTGGTGTGTGGAGGTGTTGTGGACTGGTGGTGCAGAGTACAGGGAAGTGTGTGTGGTGGTCTGGTGTGTGGAGGTGTTGTGGACTGGTGGAGAGGACAGGGAAGTGCGTGTGGTGGTCTGGTGTGTGGAGGTGTTGTGGACTGGTGGTGTAGAGGACAGGGAAGTGCGTGTGGTGGTCTGGTGTGTGGAGGTGTTGTGGACTGGTGGTGTAGAGGACAGGGAAGTGCGTATGGTGGTCTGGTGTGTGGAGGTGTTGTGGACTGGTGGAGAGGACAGGGAAGTGCGTGTGGTGGTCTGGTGTGTGGAGGTGTTGTGGACTGGTGTAGAGGACAGGCAAGTGCGTGTGTTGGTCTGGTGTGTGGAGGTGTTGTGGACTGGTGGTGGAGAGGACAGGGAAGTGCGTGTGGTGGTCTGGTGTGTGGAGGTGTTGTGGACTGGTGGTGTAGAGGACAGGGAAGTGCGTGTGGTGGTCTGGTGTGTGGAGGTGTTGGGGACTGGTGTAGAGGACAGGCAAGTGCGTGTGTTGGTCTGGTGTGTGGAGGTGTTGTGGACTGGTGGTGTAGAGGACAGGGAAGTGTGTGTGGTGGTCTGGTGTGTGGAGGTGTTGTAGACTGGTGGAGAGGACAGGGAAGTGCGTGTGGTGGTCTGGTGTGTGGAGGTGTTGTGGACTGGTGGTGTAGAGGACAGGGAAGTGCGTGTGGTGGTCTGGTGTGTGGAGGTGTTGTGGACTGGTGTAGAGGACAGGGAAGTGCGTGTGGTGGTCTGGTGTGTGGAGGTGTTGTGGACTGGTGTAGAGGACAGGGAAGTGCGTGTGTTGGTCTGGTGTGTGGAGGTGTTGTGGACTGGTGGAGAGGACAGGGAAGTGCGTGTGGTGGTCTGGTGTGTGGAGGTGTTGTGGACTGCTGTAGAGGACAGGGAAGTGCGTGTGGTGGTCTGGTGTGTGGAGGTGTTGTGGACTGGTGGTGGAGAGGACTGGGAAGTGCGTGTGGTGGTCTGGTGTATGGAGGTGTTGTGGACTGCTGTAGAGGACAGGGAAGTGCGTGTGGTGGTCTGGTGTGTGGAGGTGTTGTGGACTGGTGGTGGAGAGGACAGGGAAGTGCGTGTGGTGGTCTGGTGTGTGGAGGTGTTGTCGACTGGTGGTGTAGAGGACAGGGAAGTGCGTGTGGTGGTCTGGTGTGTGGAGGTGTTGTGGACTGCTGTAGAGGACAGGGAAGTGCGTGTGGTGGTCTGGTGTGTGGAGGTGTTGTGGACTGGTGGTGGAGAGGACTGGGAAGTGCGTGGGGTGGTCTGGTGTGTGGAGGTGTTGTGGACTGGTGGTGGAGAGGACTGGGAAGTGCGTGTGGTGGTCTGGTGTATGGAGGTGTTGTGGAATGCTGTAGAGGACAGGGAAGTGCGTGTGGTGGTCTGGTGTGTGGAGGTGTTGTGGACTTGTGGTGGAGAAGACAGGGAAGTGCGTGTGGTGGTCTGGTGTGTGGAGGTGTTGTGGACTGGTGGTGTAGAGGACAGGGAAGTGCGTGTGGTGGTCTGGTGTGTGGAGGTGTTGTGGACTGGTGGTGGAGAGGACAGGGAAGTGCGTGTGGTGGTCTGGTGTGTGGAGGTGTTGTGGACTGGTGGTGGAGAGGACAGGGAAGTGCGTGTGGTGGTCTGGTGTGTGGAGGTGTTGTGGACTGGTGTAGAGGACAGGGAAGTGCGTGTGGTGGTCTGGTGTGTGGAGGTGTTGTGGACTGGTGGAGAGGACAGGGAAGTGCGTGTGGTGGTCTGGTGTGTGGAGGTGTTGTGGACTGGTGGTGTAGAGGACAGGGAAGTGCGTGTGGTGGTCTGGTGTGTGGAGGTGTTGTGGACTGGTGGTGGAGAGGACAGGGAAGTGCGTGTGGTGGTCTGGTGTATGGAGGTGTTGTGGACTGGTGTAGAGGACAGGGAAGTGCGTGTGGTGGTCTGGTGTGTGGAGGTGTTGTGGACTGGTGGTGGAGAGGACAGGGAAGTGCGTGTGGTGGTCTGGTGTGTGGAGGTGTTGTGGACTGGTGGTGGAGAGGACAGGGAAGTGCGTGTGGTGGTCTGGTGTGTGGAGGTGTTGTGGACTGGTGGTGGAGAGGACAGGGAAGTGCGTGTGGTGGTCTGGTGTGTGGAGGTGTTGTGGACTGGTGTAGAGGACAGGGAAGTGCGTGTGGTGGTCTGGTGTATGGAGGTGTTGTGGACTGGTGGTGCAGAGTACAGGGAAGTGTGTGTGGTGGTCTGGTGTGTGGAGGTGTTGTGGACTGGTGGTGTAGAGGACAGGGAAGTGCGTGTGGTGGTCTGGTGTGTGGAGGTGTTGTGGACTGGTGGTGTAGAGGACAGGGAAGTGTGTGTGGTGGTCTGGTGTGTGGAGGTGTTGTGGACTGGTGGTGCAGAGGACAGGGAAGTGTGTGTGGTGGTCTGGTGTGTGCAGGTGTTGTGGACTGGTTTTGGAGAGGACAGGGAAGTGCGTGTGGTGGTCTGGTGTGTGGAGGTGTTGTGGACTGGTGGTGGAGTGGACAGGGAAGTGCGTGTGGTGGTCTGGTGTGTGGAGGTGTTGTGGACTGGTGGTGGAGAGGACAGGGAAGTGCGTGTGGTGGTCTGGTGTGTGGAGGTGTTGTGGACTGGTGTAGAGGACAGGGAAGTGCGTGTGGTGGTCTGGTGTGTGGAGGTGTTGTGGACTGGTGTAGAGGACAGGGAAGTGCGTGTGGTGGTCTGGTGTGTGGAGGTGTTGTGGACTGGTGGACAGGACAGGGAAGTGCGTGTGGTGGTCTGGTGTGTGGAGGTGTTGTGGACTGGTTGTGTAGAGGACAGGGAAGTGCGTGTGGTGGTCTGGTGTGTGGAGGTGTTGTGGACTGGTGTAGAGGACAGGGAAGTGCGTGTGGTGGTCTGCTGTGTGGAGGTGTTGTAGACTGGTGTAGAGGACAGGGAAGTGCGTGTGGTGGTCTGGTGTGTGGAGGTGTTGTGGACTGGTGGTGGAGAGGACAGGGAAGTGCGTGTGGTGGTCTGGTGTGTGGAGGTGTTGTGGACTGGTGGTGTAGAGGACAGGGAAGTGCGTGTGGTGGTCTGGTGTGTGGAGGTGTTGTGGACTGGTGTAGAGGACAGGGAAGTGCGTGTGGTGGTCTGGTGTATGGAGGTGTTGTGGACTGGTGGTGCAGAGTACAGGGAAGTGTGTGTGGTGGTCTGGTGTGTGGAGGTGTTGTGGACTGGTGGTGTAGAGGACAGGGAAGTGCGTGTGGTGGTCTGGTGTATGGAGGTGTTGTGGACTGGTGGTGCAGAGTACAGGGAAGTGTGTGTGGTGGTCTGGTGTGTGGAGGTGTTGTGGACTGGTGGAGAGGACAGGGAAGTGCGTGTGGTGGACTGGTGTGTGGAGGTGTTGTGGACTGGTGGTGTAGAGGACAGGGAAGTGCGTGTGGTGGTCTGGTGTGTGGAGGTGTTGTGGACTGGTGGTGTAGAGGACAGGGAAGTGCGTGTGGTGGTCTGGTGTGTGGAGGTGTTGTGGACTGGTGGAGAGGACAGGGAAGTGCGTGTGGTGGTCTGGTGTGTGGAGGTGTTGTGGACTGGTGGTGGAGAGGACAGGGAAGTGCGTGTGGTGGTCTGGTGTGTGGAGGTGTTGTGGACTGGTGGTGGACAGGACAGGGAAGTGCGTGTGATGGTCTGGTGTGTGGAGGTGTTGTGGACTGGTGGACAGGACAGGGTAGTGCGTGTGGTGGTCTGGTGTGTGGAGGTGTTGTGGACTGGTGGTGGAGAGGACAGGGAAGTGCGTGTGGTGGTCTGGTGTGTGGACGTGTTGTGGAATGGTGGTGGACAGGACAGGGAAGTGCGTGTGGTGGTCTGGTGTGTGGAGGTGTTGTGGACTGGTGGACAGGACAGGGAAGTGTGTGTGGTGGTCTGGTGTGTGGAGGTGTTGTGGACTGGTGCACAGGACAGGGTAGTGCGTGTGGTGGTCTGGTGTATGGAGGTGTTGTGGATAGTGGTGCAGAGTACAGGGAAGTGTGTGTGGTGGTCTGGTGTGTGGAGGTGTTGTGGACTGGTGGTGGACAGGACAGGGAAGTGCGTGTGGTGGTCTGGTGTGTGGAGGTGTTGTGGACTGGTGTAGAGGACAGGGAAGTGCGTGTGGTGGTCTGGTGTGTGGAGGTGTTGTGGACTGGTGTAGAGGACAGGGAAGTGCGTGTGGTGGTCTGGTGTGTGGAGGTGTTGTGGACTGGTGGTGTAGAGGACAGGGAAGTGGGTGTGGAGGTCTGGTGTGTGGAGGTGTTGTGGACTGGTGGTGTAGAGGACAGAGAAGTGCGTGTGGTGGTCTGGTGTGTGGAGGTGTTGTGGACTGGTGGTGTAGAGGACAGGGAAGTGCGTGTGGTGGTCTGGTGTGTGGAGGTGTTGTGGACTGGTGGTGTAGAGGACAGGGAAGTGCGTGTGGTGGTCTGGTGTGTGGAGGTGTTGTGGACTGGTGGTGTAGAGGACAGGGAAGTGCGTGTGGTGGTCTGGTGTGTGGAGGTGTTGTGGACTGGTGGTGTAGAGGACAGGGAAGTGCGTGTGGTGGTCTGGTGTGTGGAGGTGTTGTGGACTGGTGGTGTAGAGGACAGGGAAGTGGGTGTGGAGGTCTGGTGTGTGGAGGTGTTGTGGACTGGTGGAGAGGACAGGGAAGTGGGTGTGGAGGTCTGGTGTGTGGAGGTGTTGTGGACTGGTGTAGAGGACAGGGAAGTGCGTGTGGTAGTCTGGTGTGTGGAGGTGTTGTGGACTGGTGGTGTAGAGGACAGGGAAGTGGGTGTGGAGGTCTGGTGTGTGGAGGTGTTGTAGACTGGTGGTGTAGAGGACAGGGAAGTGCGTGTGGCGGTCTGGTGTGTGGAGGTGTTGTGGACTGGTGGTGTAGAGGACAGGGAAGTGCGTGTGGTGGTCTGGTGTGTGGAGGTGTTGTGGACTGGTGGTGTAGAGGACAGGGAAGTGCGTGTGGTGGTCTGGTGTGTCGAGGTGTTGTGGACTGGTGTAGAGGACAGGGAAGTGCGTGTGGTGGTCTGGTGTGTGGAGGTGTTGTGGACTGGTGGTGTAGAGGACAGGGAAGTGCGTGTGGTGGTCTGGTGTGTGGAGGTGTTGTGGACTGGTGGAGAGGACAGGGAAGTGCGTGTGGTGGTCTGGTGTGTGGAGGTGTTGTGGACTGGTGTAGAGGACAGGGAAGTGCGTGTGGTGGTCTGGTGTGTGGAGCTGTTGTGGACTGGTGGTGGAGAGGACAGGGAAGTGCGTGTGGTGGTCTGGTGTGTGGAGGTGTTGTGGACTGGTGGTGCAGAGTACAGGGAAGTGCGTGTGTTGGTCTGGTGTGTGGAGGTGTTGTGGACTGGTGTAGAGGACAGGGAAGTGCGTGTGGTGGTCTGGTGTGTGGAGGTGTTGTGGACTAGTGGAGAGGACAGGGAAGTGCGTGTGGTGGTCTGGTGTGTGGAGGTGTTGTGGACTGGTGGTGTAGAGGACAGGGAAGTGCGTGTGGTGGTCTGGTGTGTGGAGGTGTTGTGGACTGGTGGACAGGACAGAGTAGTGCGTGTGGTGGTTGGTGTATGGAGGTGTTGTGGACTGGTGGTGCAGAGTACAGGGAAGTGTGTGTGGTGGTCTGGTGTGTGGAGGTGTTGTGGACTGGTGGTGTAGAGGACAGGGAAGTGCGTGTGGTGGCCTGGTGTGTGGAGGTGTTGTGGACTGGTGGTGTAGAGGACAGGGAAGTGTGTGTGGTGGTCTGGTGTGTGGAGGTGTTGTGGACTGGTGGTGCAGAGTACAGGGAAGTGTGTGTGGTGGTCTGGTGTGTGGAGGTGTTGTGGACTGGTGGAGAGGACAGGGAAGTGCGTGTGGTGGTCTGGTGTGTGGAGGTGTTGTGGACTGGTGGTGTAGAGGACAGGGAAGTGCGTGTGGTGGTCTGGTGTGTGGAGGTGTTGTGGACTGGTGGTGTAGAGGACAGGGAAGTGCGTATGGTGGTCTGGTGTGTGGAGGTGTTGTGGACTGGTGGAGAGGACAGGGAAGTGCGTGTGGTGGTCTGGTGTGTGGAGGTGTTGTGGACTGGTGTAGAGGACAGGCAAGTGCGTGTGTTGGTCTGGTGTGTGGAGGTGTTGTGGACTGGTGGTGGAGAGGACAGGGAAGTGCGTGTGGTGGTCTGGTGTGTGGAGGTGTTGTGGACTGGTGGTGTAGAGGACAGGGAAGTGCGTGTGGTGGTCTGGTGTGTGGAGGTGTTGGGGACTGGTGTAGAGGACAGGCAAGTGCGTGTGTTGGTCTGGTGTGTGGAGGTGTTGTGGACTGGTGGTGTAGAGGACAGGGAAGTGTGTGTGGTGGTCTGGTGTGTGGAGGTGTTGTAGACTGGTGGAGAGGACAGGGAAGTGCGTGTGGTGGTCTGGTGTGTGGAGGTGTTGTGGACTGGTGGTGTAGAGGACAGGGAAGTGCGTGTGGTGGTCTGGTGTGTGGAGGTGTTGTGGACTGGTGTAGAGGACAGGGAAGTGCGTGTGGTGGTCTGGTGTGTGGAGGTGTTGTGGACTGGTGTAGAGGACAGGGAAGTGCGTGTGTTGGTCTGGTGTGTGGAGGTGTTGTGGACTGGTGGAGAGGACAGGGAAGTGCGTGTGGTGGTCTGGTGTGTGGAGGTGTTGTGGACTGCTGTAGAGGACAGGGAAGTGCGTGTGGTGGTCTGGTGTGTGGAGGTGTTGTGGACTGCTGTAGAGGACAGGGAAGTGCGTGTGGTGGTCTGGTGTGTGGAGGTGTTGTGGACTGGTGGTGGAGAGGACTGGGAAGTGCGTGTGGTGGTCTGGTGTATGGAGGTGTTGTGGACTGCTGTAGAGGACAGGGAAGTGCGTGTGGTGGTCTGGTGTGTGGAGGTGTTGTGGACTGGTGGTGGAGAGGACAGGGAAGTGCGTGTGGTGGTCTGGTGTGTGGAGGTGTTGTCGACTGGTGGTGTAGAGGACAGGGAAGTGCGTGTGGTGGTCTGGTGTGTGGAGGTGTTGTGGACTGCTGTAGAGGACAGGGAAGTGCGTGTGGTGGTCTGGTGTGTGGAGGTGTTGTGGACTGGTGGTGGAGAGGACTGGGAAGTGCGTGGGGTGGTCTGGTGTGTGGAGGTGTTGTGGACTGGTGGTGGAGAGGACTGGGAAGTGCGTGTGGTGGTCTGGTGTATGGAGGTGTTGTGGAATGCTGTAGAGGACAGGGAAGTGCGTGTGGTGGTCTGGTGTGTGGAGGTGTTGTGGACTTGTGGTGGAGAAGACAGGGAAGTGCGTGTGGTGGTCTGGTGTGTGGAGGTGTTGTGGACTGGTGGTGTAGAGGACAGGGAAGTGCGTGTGGTGGTCTGGTGTGTGGAGGTGTTGTGGACTGGTGGTGGAGAGGACAGGGAAGTGCGTGTGGTGGTCTGGTGTGTGGAGGTGTTGTGGACTGGTGGTGGAGAGGACAGGGAAGTGCGTGTGGTGGTCTGGTGTGTGGAGGTGTTGTGGACTGGTGTAGAGGACAGGGAAGTGCGTGTGGTGGTCTGGTGTGTGGAGGTGTTGTGGACTGGTGGAGAGGACAGGGAAGTGCGTGTGGTGGTCTGGTGTGTGGAGGTGTTGTGGACTGGTGGTGTAGAGGACAGGGAAGTGCGTGTGGTGGTCTGGTGTGTGGAGGTGTTGTGGACTGGTGGTGGAGAGGACAGGGAAGTGCGTGTGGTGGTCTGGTGTATGGAGGTGTTGTGGACTGGTGTAGAGGACAGGGAAGTGCGTGTGGTGGTCTGGTGTGTGGAGGTGTTGTGGACTGGTGGTGGAGAGGACAGGGAAGTGCGTGTGGTGGTCTGGTGTGTGGAGGTGTTGTGGACTGGTGGTGGAGAGGACAGGGAAGTGCGTGTGGTGGTCTGGTGTGTGGAGGTGTTGTGGACTGGTGGTGGAGAGGACAGGGAAGTGCGTGTGGTGGTCTGGTGTGTGGAGGTGTTGTGGACTGGTGTAGAGGACAGGGAAGTGCGTGTGGTGGTCTGGTGTATGGAGGTGTTGTGGACTGGTGGTGCAGAGTACAGGGAAGTGTGTGTGGTGGTCTGGTGTGTGGAGGTGTTGTGGACTGGTGGTGTAGAGGACAGGGAAGTGCGTGTGGTGGTCTGGTGTGTGGAGGTGTTGTGGACTGGTGGTGTAGAGGACAGGGAAGTGTGTGTGGTGGTCTGGTGTGTGGAGGTGTTGTGGACTGGTGGTGCAGAGGACAGGGAAGTGTGTGTGGTGGTCTGGTGTGTGCAGGTGTTGTGGACTGGTTTTGGAGAGGACAGGGAAGTGCGTGTGGTGGTCTGGTGTGTGGAGGTGTTGTGGACTGGTGGTGGAGTGGACAGGGAAATGCGTGTGGTGGTCTGGTGTGTGGAGGTGTTGTGGACTGGTGGTGGAGAGGACAGGGAAGTGCGTGTGGTGGTCTGGTGTGTGGAGGTGTTGTGGACTGGTGTAGAGGACAGGGAAGTGCGTGTGGTGGTCTGGTGTGTGGAGGTGTTGTGGACTGGTGTAGAGGACAGGGAAGTGCGTGTGGTGGTCTGGTGTGTGGAGGTGTTGTGGACTGGTGGACAGGACAGGGAAGTGCGTGTGGTGGTCTGGTGTGTGGAGGTGTTGTGGACTGGTTGTGTAGAGGACAGGGAAGTGCGTGTGGTGGTCTGGTGTGTGGAGGTGTTGTGGACTGGTGTAGAGGACAGGGAAGTGCGTGTGGTGGTCTGCTGTGTGGAGGTGTTGTAGACTGGTGTAGAGGACAGGGAAGTGCGTGTGGTGGTCTGGTGTGTGGAGGTGTTGTGGACTGGTGGTGGAGAGGACAGGGAAGTGCGTGTGGTGGTCTGGTGTGTGGAGGTGTTGTGGACTGGTGTAGAGGGCAGGGAAGTGCGTGTGGTGGTCTGGTGTGTGGAGGTGTTGTGGACTGGTGTAGAGGACAGGGAAGTGCGTGTGGTGGTCTGGTGTGTGGAGGTGTTGTGGACTGGTGGAGAGGACAGGGAAGTGCGTGTGGTGGTCTGGTGTGTGGAGGTGTTGTGGACTGGTGGTGGAGAGGACAGGGAAGTGCGTGTGGTGGTCTGGTGTGTGGAGGTGTTGTGGACTCGTGGTGGAGAGGACAGGGAAGTGCGTGTGGTGGTCTGGTGTATGGAGGTGTTGTGGACTGGTGTAGAGGACAGGGAAGTGCGTGTGGTGGTCTGGTGTGTGGAGGTGTTGTGGACTGGTGGTGGAGAGGACAGGGAAGTGCGTGTGGTGGTCTGGTGTGTGGAGGTGTTGTGGACTGGTGGTGTAGAGGACAGGGAAGTGCGTGTGGTGGTCTGGTGTGTGGAGGTGTTGTGGACTGGTGGTGTAGAGGACAGGGAAGTGCGTGTGGTGGTCTGGTGTGTGGAGGTGTTGTGGACTGGTGTAGAGGACAGGGAAGTGCGTGTGGTGGTCTGGTGTATGGAGGTGTTGTGGACTGGTGGTGCAGAGTACAGGGAAGTGTGTGTGGTGGTCTGGTGTGTGGAGGTGTTGTGGACTGGTGGTGTAGAGGACAGGGAAGTGCGTGTGGTGGTCTGGTGTGTGGAGGTGTTGTGGACTGGTGGAGAGGACAGGGAAGTGCGTGTGGTGGACTGGTGTGTGGAGGTGTTGTGGACTGGTGGTGTAGAGGACAGGGAAGTGCGTGTGGTGGTCTGGTGTGTGGAGGTGTTGTGGACTGGTGGTGTGGAGGACAGGGAAGTGTGTGTGGTGGTCTGGTGTGTGGAGGTGTTGTGGACTGGTGGACAGGACAGGGTAGTGCGTGTGGTGGTCTGGTGTGTGGAGGTGATGTGGACTGGTGGTGGAGAGGACAGGGAAGTGCGTGTGGTGGTCTGGTGTGTGGAGGTGTTGTGGACTGGTGGTGGACAGGACAGGGAAGTGCGTGTGATGGTCTGGTGTGTGGAGGTGTTGTGGACTGGTGGACAGGACAGGGTAGTGCGTGTGGTGGTCTGGTGTGTGGAGGTGTTGTGGACTGGTGGTGGAGAGGACAGGGAAGTGCGTGTGGTGGTCTGGTGTGTGGACGTGTTGTGGAATGGTGGTGGACAGGACAGGGAAGTGCGTGTGGTGGTCTGGTGTGTGGAGGTGTTGTGGACTGGTGGACAGGACAGGGAAGTGTGTGTGGTGGTCTGGTGTGTGGAGGTGTTGTGGACTGGTGCACAGGACAGGGTAGTGCGTGTGGTGGTCTGGTGTATGGAGGTGTTGTGGATAGTGGTGCAGAGTACAGGGAAGTGTGTGTGGTGGTCTGGTGTGTGGAGGTGTTGTGGACTGGTGGTGGACAGGACAGGGAAGTGCGTGTGGTGGTCTGGTGTGTGGAGGTGTTGTGGACTGGTGTAGAGGACAGGGAAGTGCGTGTGGTGGTCTGGTGTGTGGAGGTGTTGTGGACTGGTGTAGAGGACAGGGAAGTGCGTGTGGTGGTCTGGTGTGTGGAGGTGTTGTGGACTGGTGGTGTAGAGGACAGGGAAGTGGGTGTGGAGGTCTGGTGTGTGGAGGTGTTGTGGACTGGTGGTGTAGAGGACAGAGAAGTGCGTGTGGTGGTCTGGTGTGTGGAGGTGTTGTGGACTGGTGGTGTAGAGGACAGGGAAGTGGGTGTGGAGGTCTGGTGTGTGGAGGTGTTGTGGACTGGTGGTGTAGAGGACAGGGAAGTGCGTGTGGTGGTCTGGTGTGTGGAGGTGTTGTGGACTGGTGGTGTAGAGGACAGGGAAGTGCGTGTGGTGGTCTGGTGTGTGGAGGTGTTGTGGACTGGTGGTGTAGAGGACAGGGAAGTGCGTGTGGTGGTCTGGTGTGTGGAGGTGTTGTGGACTGGTGGTGTAGAGGACAGGGAAGTGGGTGTGGAGGTCTGGTGTGTGGAGGTGTTGTGGACTGGTGGAGAGGACAGGGAAGTGGGTGTGGAGGTCTGGTGTGTGGAGGTGTTGTGGACTGGTGTAGAGGACAGGGAAGTGCGTGTGGTAGTCTGGTGTGTGGAGGTGTTGTGGACTGGTGGTGTAGAGGACAGGGAAGTGGGTGTGGAGGTCTGGTGTGTGGAGGTGTTGTAGACTGGTGGTGTAGAGGACAGGGAAGTGCGTGTAGCGGTCTGGTGTGTGGAGGTGTTGTGGACTGGTGGTGTAGAGGACAGGGAAGTGCGTGTGGTGGTCTGGTGTGTGGAGGTGTTGTGGACTGGTGGTGTAGAGGACAGGGAAGTGCGTGTGGTGGTCTGGTGTGTCGAGGTGTTGTGGACTGGTGTAGAGGACAGGGAAGTGCGTGTGGTGGTCTGGTGTGTGGAGGTGTTGTGGACTGGTGGTGTAGAGGACAGGGAAGTGCGTGTGGTGGTCTGGTGTGTGGAGGTGTTGTGGACTGGTGGAGAGGACAGGGAAGTGCGTGTGGTGGTCTGGTGTGTGGAGGTGTTGTGGACTGGTGTAGAGGACAGGGAAGTGCGTGTGGTGGTCTGGTGTGTGGAGCTGTTGTGGACTGGTGGTGGAGAGGACAGGGAAGTGCGTGTGGTGGTCTGGTGTGTGGAGGTGTTGTGGACTGGTGGTGCAGAGTACAGGGAAGTGCGTGTGTTGGTCTGGTGTGTGGAGGTGTTGTGGACTGGTGTAGAGGACAGGGAAGTGCGTGTGGTGGTCTGGTGTGTGGAGGTGTTGTGGACTAGTGGAGAGGACAGGGAAGTGCGTGTGGTGGTCTGGTGTGTGGAGGTGTTGTGGACTGGTGGTGTAGAGGACAGGGAAGTGCGTGTGGTGGTCTGGTGTGTGGAGGTGTTGTGGACTGGTGGACAGGACAGAGTAGTGCGTGTGGTGGTTGGTGTATGGAGGTGTTGTGGACTGGTGGTGCAGAGTACAGGGAAGTGTGTGTGGTGGTCTGGTGTGTGGAGGTGTTGTGGACTGGTGGTGTAGAGGACAGGGAAGTGTGTGTGGTGGTCTGGTGTGTGGAGGTGTTGTGGACTGGTGGTGTAGAGGACAGGGAAGTGTGTGTGGTGGTCTGGTGTGTGGAGGTGTTGTGGACTGGTGGTGGAGAGGACAGGGAAGTGCGTGTGGTGGTCTGGTGTGTGGAGGTGTTGTGGACTGGTGGTGGAGTGGACAGGGAAGTGCGTGTGGTGGTCTGTTGTGTGGAGGTGTTGTGGACTGGTGTAGAGGACAGGGAAGTGCGTGTGGTGGTCTGGTGTGTGGAGGTGTTGTGGACTGGTGGAGAGGACAGGGAAGTGCGTGTGGTGGTCTGGTGTTTGGAGGTGTTGTGGACTGGTGGACAGGACAGGGTAGTGCGTGTGGTGGTCTGGTGTGTGGAGGTGTTGTGGACTGGTGGTGCAGAGTTCAGGGAAGTGTGTGTGGTGGTCTGGTGTGTGGAGGTGTTGTGGACTGGTGGACAGGACAGGGTAGTGCGTGTGGTGGTCTGGTGTATGGAGGTGTTGTGGACTGGTGGTGCAGAGTACAGGGAAGTGCGTGTGGTGGTCTGGTGTGTGGAGGTGTTGTGGACTGGTGGTGGACAGGACAGGGAAGTGCGTGTGGTGGTCTGGTGTGTGGAGGTGTTGTGGACCTGTGGACAGGACAGGGTAGTGCGTGTGGTGGTCTGGTGTGTGGAGGTGTTGTGGACTGGTGGTGGAGAGGACAGGGAAGTGCGTGTGGTGGTCTGGTGTGTGGAGGTGTTGTGGACTGGTGGTGGACAGGACAGGGAAGTGCGTGTGGTGGTCTGGTGTGTGGAGGTGTTGTGGACTGGTGGACAGGACAGGGAAGTGTGTGTGGTGGTCTGGTGTGTGGAGGTGTTGTGGACTGGTGGACAGGACAGGGTAGTGCGTGTGGTGGTCTGGTGTATGGAGGTGTTGTGGATGGTGGTGCAGAGTACAGGGAAGTGTGTGTGGTGGTCTGGTGTGTGGAGGTGTTGTGGACTGGTGGTGGACAGGACAGGGAAGTGCGTGTGGTGGTCTGGTGTGTGGAGGTGTTGTGGACTGGTGTAGAGGACAGGGAAGTGCGTGTGGTGGTCTGGTGTGTGGAGGTGTTGTGGACTGGTGTAGAGGACAGGGAAGTGCGTGTGGTGGTCTGGTGTGTGGAGGTGTTGTGGACTGGTGGTGTAGAGGACAGGGAAGTGGGTGTGGAGGTCTGGTGTGTGGAGGTGTTGTGGACTGGTGGTGTAGAGGACAGGGAAGTGCGTGTGGTGGTCTGGTGTGTGGAGGTGTTGTGGACTGGTGGTGTAGAGGACAGGGAAGTGCGTGTGGTGGTCTGGTGTGTGGAGGTGTTGTGGACTGGTGGTGTAGAGGACAGGGAAGTGCGTGTGGTGGTCTGGTGTGTGGAGGTGTTGTGGACTGGTGGTGTAGAGGACAGGGAAGTGGGTATGGAGGTCTGGTGTGTGGAGGTGTTGTGGACTGGTGGAGAGGACAGGGAAGTGGGTGTGGAGGTCTGGTGTGTGGAGGTGTTGTGGACTGGTGTAGAGGACAGGGAAGTGCGTGTGGTGGTCTGGTGTGTGGAGGTGTTGTGGACTGGTGGTGTAGAGGACAGGGAAGTGGGTGTGGAGGTCTGGTGTGTGGAGGTGTTGTAGACTGGTGGTGTAGAGGACAGGGAAGTGCGTGTGGTGGTCTGGTGTGTGGAGGTGTTGTGGACTGGTGGTGGAGAGGACAGGGAAGTGCGTGTGGTGGTCTGGTGTGTGGAGGTGTTGTGGACTGGTGGTGTAGAGGACAGGGAAGTGCGTGTGGTGGTCTGGTGTGTGGAGGTGTTGTGGACTGGTGTAGAGGACAGGGAAGTGCGTGTGGTGGTCTGGTGTGTGGAGGTGTTGTGGACTGGTGGTGTAGAGGACAGGGAAGTGCGTGTGGTGGTCTGGTGTGTGGAGGTGTTGTGGACTGGTGGAGAGGACAGGGAAGTGCGTGTGGTGGTCTGGTGTGTGGAGGTGTTGTGGACTGGTGTAGAGGACAGGGAAGTGCGTGTGGTGGTCTGGTGTGTGGAGCTGTTGTGGACTGGTGGTGGAGAGGACAGGGAAGTGCGTGTGGTGGTCTGGTGTGTGGAGGTGTTGTGGACTGGTGGTGCAGAGTACAGGGAAGTGCGTGTGTTGGTCTGGTGTGTGGAGGTGTTGTGGACTGGTGTAGAGGACAGGGAAGTGCGTGTGGTGGTCTGGTGTGTGGAGGTGTTGTGGACTGGTGGTGGAGAGGACAGGGAAGTGCGTGTGGTGGTCTGGTGTGTGGAGGTGTTGTGGACTGGTGTAGAGGACAGGCAAGTTCGTGTGGTGGTCTGGTGTGTGGAGGTGTTGTGGACTGGTGGAGAGGACAGGGTAGTGCGTGTGGTGGTTGGTGTATGGAGGTGTTGTGGACTAGTGGTGCAGAGTACAGGGAAGTGTGTGTGGTGGTCTGGTGTGTGGAGGTGTTGTGGACTGGTGGTGTAGAGGACAGGGAAGTGCGTGTGGTGGTCTGGTGTGTGGAGGTGTTGTGGACTGGTGGTGGAGAGGACAGGGAAGTGCGTGTGGTGGTCTGGTGTGTGGAGGTGTTGTGGACTGGTGGTGTAGAGTACAGGGAAGTGTGTGTGGTGGTCTGGTGTGTGGAGGTGTTGTGGACTGGTGGAGAGGACAGGGAAGTGCGTGTGGTGGTCTGGTGTGTGGAGGTGTTGTGGACTGGTGGTGTAGAGGACAGGGAAGTGCGTGTGGTGGTCTGGTGTGTGGAGGTGTTGTGGACTGGTGGTGTAGAGGACAGGGAAGTGCGTATGGTGGTCTGGTGTGTGGAGGTGTTGTGGACTGGTGGAGAGGACAGGGAAGTGCGTGTGGTGGTCTGGTGTGTGGAGGTGTTGTGGACTGGTGTAGAGGACAGGCAAGTGCGTGTGTTGGTCTGGTGTGTGGAGGTGTTGTGGACTGGTGGTGGAGATGACAGGGAAGTGCGTGTGGTGGTCTGGTGTGTGGAGGTGTTGTGGACTGGTGGTGTAGAGGACAGGGTAGTGCGTGTGGTGGTCTGGTGTGTGGAGGTGTTGGGGACTGGTGTAGAGGACAGGCAAGTGCGTGTGTTGGTCTGGTGTGTGGAGGTGTTGTGGACTGGTGGTGTAGAGGACAGGGAAGTGCGTGTGGTGGTCTGGTGTGTGGAGGTGTTGTAGACTGGTGGAGAGGACAGGGAAGTGCGTGTGGTGGTCTGGTGTGTGGAGGTGTTGTGGACTGGTGGTGTAGAGGACAGGGAAGTGCGTGTGGTGGTCTGGTGTGTGGAGGTGTTGTGGACTGGTGTAGAGGACAGGGAAGTGCGTGTGGTGGTCTGGTGTGTGGAGGTGTTGTGGACTGGTGTAGAGGACAGGGAAGTGCGTGTGTTGGTCTGGTGTGTGGAGGTGTTGTGGACTGGTGGAGAGGACAGGGAAGTGCGTGTGGTGGTCTGGTGTGTGGAGGTGTTGTGGACTGCTGTAGAGGACAGGGAAGTGCGTGTGGTGGTCTGGTGTGTGGAGGTGTTGTGGACTGGTGGTGTAGAGGACAGGGAAGTGCGTGTGGTGGTCTGGTGTGTGGAGGTGTTGTGGACTGGTGGTGTAGAGGACAGGGAAGTGCGTATGGTGGTCTGGTGTGTGGAGGTGTTGTGGACTGGTGGAGAGGACAGGGAAGTGCGTGTGGTGGTCTGGTGTGTGGAGGTGTTGTGGACTGGTGTAGAGGACAGGCAAGTGCGTGTGTTGGTCTGGTGTGTGGAGGTGTTGTGGACTGGTGGTGGAGATGACAGGGAAGTGCGTGTGGTGGTCTGGTGTGTGGAGGTGTTGTGGACTGGTGGTGTAGAGGACAGGGTAGTGCGTGTGGTGGTCTGGTGTGTGGAGGTGTTGGGGACTGGTGTAGAGGACAGGCAAGTGCGTGTGTTGGTCTGGTGTGTGGAGGTGTTGTGGACTGGTGGTGTAGAGGACAGGGAAGTGCGTGTGGTGGTCTGGTGTGTGGAGGTGTTGTAGACTGGTGGAGAGGACAGGGAAGTGCGTGTGGTGGTCTGGTGTGTGGAGGTGTTGTGGACTGGTGGTGTAGAGGACAGGGAAGTGCGTGTGGTGGTCTGGTGTGTGGAGGTGTTGTGGACTGGTGTAGAGGACAGGGAAGTGCGTGTGGTGGTCTGGTGTGTGGAGGTGTTGTGGACTGCTGTAGAGGACAGGGAAGTGCGTGTGTTGGTCTGGTGTGTGGAGGTGTTGTGGACTGGTGGAGAGGACAGGGAAGTGCGTGTGGTGGTCTGGTGTGTGGAGGTGTTGTGGACTGGTGGTGGAGAGGACAGAGAAGTGCGTGTGGTGGTCTGGTGTGTGGATGTGTTGTGGACTGGTGGTGGAGAGGACAGGGAAGTGCGTGTCGTGGTCTGGTGTGTGGAGGTGTTGTGGACTGGTGGTGTAGAGGAGAGGGAAGTGAGTGTGGTGGTCTGGTGTGTGGAGGTGTTGTGGACTGGTGTAGAGGACAGGGAAGTGCGTGTGGTGGTCTGGTGTGTGGAGGTGTTGTGGACTGGTGGTGTAGAGGACAGGGAAGTGCGTGTGGTGGTCTGGTGTGTGGAGGTGTTGTGGACTGGTGTAGAGGACAGGGAAGTGCGTGTGGCGGTCTGGTGTGTGGAGGTGTTGTGGACTGGTGTAGAGGACAGGGAAGTGCGTGTGGTGGTCTGGTGTGTGGAGGTGTTGTGGACTGGTGGTGTAGAGGACAGGGAAGTGCGTGTGGTGGTCTGGTGTGTGGAGGTGTTGTGGACTGGTGGTGGAGAGGACAGGGAAGTGCGTGTGGTGGTCTGGTGTGTGGAGGTGTTGTGGACTGGTGTAGAGAACAGGGAAGTGCGTGTGGTGGTCTGGTGTGTGGAGGTGTTGTGGACTGGTGGTGGAGAGGACAGGGAAGTGCGTGTGGTGGTCTGGTGTGTGGAGGTGTTGTGGACTGGTGGTGTAGAGGACAGGGAAGTGCGTGTGGTGGTCTGGTGTGTGGAGGTGTTGTGGACTGGTGGTGTAGAGGACAGGGAACTGCGTGTGGTGGTCTGGTGTGTGGAGGTGTTGTGGACTGATGTAGAGGACAGGGAAGTGCGTGTGGTGGTCTGGTGTGTGGAGGTGTTGTGGACTGGTGTAGAGGACAGGGAAGTGCGTGTGGTGGTCTGGTGTGTGGAGGTGTTGTGGACTGGTGGTGGAGAGGACAGGGAAGTGCGTGTGGTGGTCTGGTGTGTGGAGGTGTTGTGGACTGGTGGTGTAGAGGACAGGGAAGTGCGTGTGGTGGTCTGGTGTGTGGAGGTGTTGTGGCCTTTGTGGTGCATGTGTGGAGTTAAACAAAGCAGTCTGTGCTTTTCTTTAGTGGTTACATCTTGATGAGGCCTCTCTGGTTCACTGTCATTTGTGTGTTTAACCTTGCGTTTGTTTTTCGGTGTGGAGTCGCTCACTGAACCCTGTAACTCAGCACTGGACGTGTTTTTTTCAGCCCCAGGGTGCCTGAATCCAGCATGCATGTGTGGAGACATGGGGAGGGGTGGGAGGGAATTCCCCGCGCAGCCCCTCCTTGTTCCTGTCCTTATGGGGCCTCTGTGCACTGTGCCTACCTCTCCACTGCCCTGCACTTACAAGCTGGTGACATTACAACATTATTATTTGACCACCATGTGGCACTGTGCCCCTTGAAGCAGAGCACCAGTCTGGCTTTTTTCTACGTCTGTGGTAGGAAGGAGTGAAAGCCGGGTCTTCGTGCATGGTAGGCAGGCCCTCCACCCCTAGGCCAAACTCCCGCCCCTACCACTGGTATTTTTAAGAAGTGAATGTAGCACATTTCTTCCCAGAGTCGCTTATTTTTGTTGTTGTTTTACGCGTGTTGTAACTCTATGCCCGGCCCACATCTGTTTATCTGTTCCAGTGCTGGAACCAACAGCTTTGCCCCGGTCAGCTTTCCTGCCTGGACCTGGCTGTCTGCCCCTTGAGCCATGCCTCCGTCTAGTGGCCTCCTTGGAGATGGAGCTGGGATTGGCTTTGAATCAGAACCCTCTGCTTTGCAGCCGCTGGTAGCTAGGATGACAGGGCGAGCAGCAGCCTGGCTGCGCGGGTGGCGGCGTGTTCTCCTCATCTGCTGTGGAGATGTTTCCAGGAAACTGTTTGAAAGCAGTCATTTGCTACTTAGAGAAGTGTTCCGCCATGCGGTGGGCTCGCCCGTGTTCTGAGCTTGCCCACGCGCGGCCCGTGGGGCCTCGTGTGGATCTGGGCAGTCACCTGTGTCACAGGTGCCCACACTTCCTCTGGTGGCCCCTGACCTGGCCAGCATGGCGTCCTAGGGTAGGCGCCCTGGCTGACCGTGCCCAGGCGATGCCAGGGCGGTGGAAGAGTGGAGGACATGGGAATGGTGAGTGGGAGCGGAGGGCTGGCCATTCACTGGCATGGGGACCTGGCCTGGCCTGCTGAAGAGGTGGCTTCTGTGAAGCAGCCATGAGGCGGGGTGGAAGCTGTGCGTGGGGGTGTGGGGTGGACCAGGAGAAGCGGCGGGAGTGGATGGGGTCTGTCTGCAGTCAGGGGAGAGCTCTGGTCTGGGTTAGGTTGCAGGTTGAACTGGCCGGGCCTGGGCCAAGACAGAGGACTCCATCCATCCATCCGTCTTTCCAGTGAGGCCTCAGGACAGGTCCTGGGCACTGGGCAGGGCCGGGCCAGGCCAGGGCTGGGGGAGGCCGGGTCTGGCCAGGGTGTGTGTGGGGGGCCAGGCCAGGGCTGGGGGAGGCTGGGCCAGGGTGGGGGAGGGCTCCTGTCAGTGGTCTTGCCAGGGTCGGGGCAGGTGGCAAGCTTGGTGAGGGATGTAGTTGAGGATGAGATCCATCAGCTGCCCAGAGCCATGCGGGCTGCCCGGTGGGGCTCTGGTGGGGCTCTGGTGGGGCTCTGGTGGGTCCGGGTGGGGGCTCCGGTGGGGCGCTGGTGGGGCTCTGGTGGGTCAGTGTGGGAGCTGTGGGGCTGTGTTCTCCCCGCTTTGTCCCTTTGTCCAGCACAAGACTGAGGTGCGTGGCTGGCACATGGCCAGCGGTGGGACTGTGTGCCGGGGTTCACAGGCATCAGGACGCCCACACCCGGGCCCTCGGGACTGTGTGCCGGGGTTCACAGGCATCAGGACGCCCACACCCGGGCCCTCTGTGGGGTCCCAGCACCAGCCTGGGCTGAGGCAGCCCCCGCCTTGGTGAGCAGGGCTCTGTGCTGGACTTGGAGGCGGGCCTGGTGCCCCGGCCAGGCACCTGAATGGCGAAGGGCTTTCAGCCACGGCTTTTCACTTCCAGACTTTGAAAAACTCCAAGAGCCTTTGCTCCCTGGACTGTGAAGATGACGAGGACCCCCAGGCGAAGGCGGTGGTGGGGGCCTCTCCACGTGACTCACTGGACCTTGTGGGCATCCTCACGCCCAGCTCCAGCCCCAGTCCTCGGCCCCAGTGAGGGTGGGAGTGGGGACAGCGCTGGGGAGGCAGTGACCTGGATCCAGAGCCTCCAGGAACAGGCTGCCAAAAACAGGGTCCACTTGTTTTGCACAGTGGAGGCAGAACTTTGATTCAGTTTTTCCTAAAGAGGTATTTTGCATTTTTATGGCTTTTACAGTTGGGGAGAGGATCTCTATTTTGTGATGAGTTTTCAGAAGGGCATTCTATTAAATGTGATTCTGCCAGCGTTGGTGTGAGTGTGAGGTTCCTTGGTGATGTGCTGGGGTAGGTGTGTGGTGTTTGGGGCATTTTGTGTCCTTGGCTCTGGTCACGTGATGCTAGTGACCTGCAAGCTTGAACCCCGGGCTTCCCAGGGGTGGGGACACTGGAGTACGTGCTCCCTGCGGTGGGCTGCCAGGAGGCTTCTGGACTGTGCTCCATGCCTGTCAGTGAGTTCGCTAAAGGTGCTTGCACTGCCTCGGCCTGGCCTTCACCTCCAGACATGAGGGACCTGGCCGCTCGGCCCTGCTTTCAGCCTCCTTTCCTCACTTCCACACCCTGGGGAGTCCTCCCAAGACCTCTCATGAGGAGCACTGTGGAGCAAGGA
Source organism: Megascapheus bottae (assembly GCF_031878675.1). NCBI lineage: Eukaryota > Metazoa > Chordata > Mammalia > Rodentia > Geomyidae > Megascapheus > Megascapheus bottae. The sequence continues at coordinate 59,960,453 of NC_143521.1, forward strand.
GGGCCAGAGGCAAGCAAAGCAATCCTCTCCAGAGAACCCCCTTGTGAGAGACCCAGGGCCCAGCCCCTTCCCCCTTGTGAGACACCCAGGGCTCAGCCCCCTTCCCCCTTGTGAGAGACCCAGGGCTCAGCCCCCTTCCCTCTTGTGAGACACCCAGGGCCCAGCCCCCTTCCCTCTTGTGAGAGACCCAGGGCCCAGCCCCCTTCCCTCTTGTGAGAGACCCGGGGCTCAGCCCCCTTCCCTCTTGTGAGAGACCCGGGGCTCAGCCCCCTTCCCCCTTGTGAGACACCCGGGGCCCAGCCCCCTTCCCCCTTGTGAGACACCCGGGGCCCAGCCCCCTTCCCCCTTGTGAGACACCCAGGGCTCAGCCCCCTTCCCCCTTGTGAGACACCCAGGGCCCAGCCCCCTTCCCTCTTGTGATACACCCAGGGCTCAGCCCCCTTCCCCCTTGTGAGACACCCAGGGCTCAGCCCCCTTCCCCCTTGTGAGACACCCAGGGCTCAGCCCCCTTCCCCCTTGTGAGAGACCCAGGGCTCAGCCCCCTTCCCCCTTGTGAGAGACCCAGGGCTCAGCCCCCTTCCCTCTTGTGAGACACCCAGGGCTCAGCCCCCTTCCCCCTTGTGAGACACCCAGGGCTCAGCCCCCTTCCCCCTTGTGAGAGACCCAGGGCTCAGCCCCCTGGCCCTCTGGCTGGCCGCTGTGTGTCCATGGTGGTTAGAGGCCAGAAGGAGCTGCTTTCTGGGGCAGCCTGGCAGCTGCCCCACCGGTGCTTGAGCACCTGCTGAATGGTCAACTTCCTAAACACTCTGAGTGGACACAGGCCCTGCCAGCCTGCTCAGCCCAGAACAGGATGTGGGCTGAGCCCCACCCTCTGCGTGATGTCCCAGAACTGGGTATAGGCCAAGGTCTTCTCACCCCGTGACGTCTCTGTGTGTGGAGAACTCCTGCCCCGTGACGTCTCTGCATGTGCAGAACCCCCCCATGATGTCTCTGTGTGTGGAGAACCCCCCGTGACGTCTCTGCGTGTGGAGAACCCCGTGATGTTTCTACGTGTGGAGAACCCCTTCCCTGTGACGTCTCTGCATGTGGAGAACCCCCCCATGATGTCTCTGTGTGTGGAGAACCCCCCGGGACGTCTCTGCGTGTGGAGAACCCCGTGACGTCTCTACGTGTGGAGAACCCCTGCCCCGTGACGTCTCTGCATGTGCAGAACCCACCCCCCGTGACGTCTCTGCGTGTGGAGAACCCCGTGACGTCTCTATGTGTGGAGAACCCCGTGACGTCTCTACGTGTGGAGAACCCCTGCCCCGTGATGTCTCTGCATGTGCAGAACCCACCCCCCGTGACGTCTCTGCGTGTGGAGAACCCCGTGACGTCTCTACGTGTGGAGAACCCCTGCCCCGTGACATCTCTGCATGTGCAGAACCCACCCCCTGTGACGTCTCTGCGTGTGGAGAACCCCGTGACGTCTCTACGTGTGGAGAACCCCTGCCCCGTGATGTCTCTGCATGTGCAGAACCCACCCCCTGTGACGTCTCTGCGTGTGGAGAACCCTGTGACGTCTCTACATGTGGAGAACCCCTGCCCCGTGACATCTCTGCATGTGCAGAACCCACCCCCTGTGACGTCTCTGCGTGTGGAGAACCCCGTGACGTCTCTACGTGTGGAGAACCCCTGCCCTGTGACGTCTCTGCATGTGCAGAACCCATCCCCCGTGACGTCTCTGCGTGTGGAGAACCCTGTGACGTCTCTGCGTGTGGAGAACCCCCCTGTGACGTCTCTATGTGTGGAGAACCCCGTGACGTCTCTACGTGTAGAGAACCCCTGCCCCGTGACGTCTCTGCATGTGCAGAACCCACCCCCACTCCCGGCCTGCACCGACCGTTGCTCTGCTCATTGTTCTGCCCTGGCCCTGGCTACCCCATCTCCCAGGGTCCAGGCTGTGGTGCTGTCCTGGCCATGCTGGGGGTGCAGCTTCTAGGTGTCCCTGGATTACCAGGGGCCCTGCACCGCCTCTGAGGCTAGAGCTCGGGAGCAGCTCTGCCTGTGCTGGGTCCTTCCTGTAGCCCCTTCCCAGGGGCTCCTCCCCAAAGTCCCCTCCCCTGTCCTTCTCAAGGCACATGTCCCTGCTCAAGGCGGCCGAGCATGGTGGATGCCTGTAATCCCCACTATTCAGGGGAGGTAGGAGAGTCTTGAATGTGAGGCCAGCCCAGCAAAGAGCTCCTCTACCCCAGGTCTCAGGATGCAGCTGCTGTGTGAGCAGCAGGGTGCTAAGCCAGCCCTGGGTTGAGAGAAAAAAGCCCAGAGGAGGTACTGGCTGCTAGTGTCTTGTGTGTGGCTAGTGCCTCCAGGCCCATTTTCTGGCCTCCCCCTCCCTCTAAAGCCACTGTGACAGTCTGTGTCCTCACCATCATCTTCAGAGGGTGCCGATCTGGAATCTGCCCTGAGCTGAAGTCTGTGCCCCCAGCCTGCTCTGCCTTGTGCCTGGGGTGCAAATTCTAAGATGCCTCGGGTAAGGAACATGGCACAGGACGTGTGTGTGTGTGTGTGTGTGTGTGTGTGTGTGTGTGTGTGTGTGTGTGTGTGGTAGAGCTGTGTGTTGGCAGCAGAGCATTCACTGCTTTTTTGTTTTTGGTCAGTTATGGGACTTGAACTCTGGGCCTGGGCATTGTCTCTGAGCTCTTCAGCTCAAGGCTACCACCCTACCCCTGGGGCTACAGTGACACTTCCCATTTTCTGGAGGTTGATTGGAAATAAGAGTCTCACTGACTTTAGTGCCCGGGCTGGCTTTGAACTGTGATCCTCAGATCTCAGCCTCCTGAGTAGCCAGGATGGCAGGTGTGTGCCACTGTGCCCAGCTCACTGCTTTTGAATGACAGACGCCATTCCTCTGGCGTCTGTCCCTCGTTTTGCTCCAAAGGGACAGAGCCATGCTTGGCTGCTGTCCAGCCAGAGCCTACCTGCTCCCGTTGGCTGGGCACAGTTGGGCCCCATAGCTGCTCTCTGCCAGCCGCCTGCATGGCCGGGAGTTACTGTCCTTGTGCCATCTGGGCTCAGCCAGGGCCCTGTTCCGGCAGCCTGGAGGCCAGCCATGGGCAGCCCAGGTAGATTTGCTCTTCAAGCGGCCAGCCCTGGGTCTTTGAGACTGGTGGCTGAGTCATGGGTCTCCACGGGGCCTCAGGGCTGGGCAGGCTCATTGTACAGCCCCGGGGGTGCAGGCCCAGAGCCAGCCCCACCCCACGGCCCTCCACACCCACCGAGTTGATCTGTGGGAGAAACGTTCTACTCTTGGACCTGGGGCAGGAGCAAGCTGGAATTGGAGGCAGCAAGATGGCCTCACAGGTGCATGGAGGCAATGGGATGGTGGATCAGATGGGGAGGGAAAAACTAGTTCAACCACAGCAAGCATAACTCAGCTAAAAAAGTCTAGGGAACAAAATTAATCATTGCTGCTTGTAAAAAGGTACATTTAAGAAAAAAGCACAGTGTTTCCAAGAGCTAAAAGTCAACAGAAATGAAGTCTTTTGAGAAATGTGGTTTGGTTTTTTGTTTGTTTGGGTTTTTTAGGGGAGGGGGGGGGTGGGCTTGAACTCGGCCTGGATGTTGTCCCTGAGCTCTTCAGCTCAAGGCTACCACCCTGCCCTTGAGCCAAGCCCCACTTCCCATTTTCTAGAGGTTAATTGAAGATGAGAGTCTCAGGTCCTTTGGTACCCTGGCTGGCTTTGAACCTTGATCCTCAGATCTCAGCCTCCTGAGTAGCTAGAATTACACACAGGTGTGAGCCACTGCACCTGGTGGTTTGGGTCATTTTTAATAACTCCTGTGCATTTTTTCTTTCTTTTTTTTTTTGCCAGTCCTGGGCTTGAGCTCAGGGCCTGAGCACTGTCCTTGGACTTTCTCAAGGCTAGAGCTCTACCACTCGAGCCTCAGCACCACTTTCAGCTTTTTCTACTTATGTGGTACCGAGGAATCAAACCGGGATCTTCGTGCATGTTAGGCAAGCACTCCACCACTAGGCCACACTCCCGCCCCCCCCCTTTTTTTTTGTCGGTGGTGGGTCTTGAACTCTGGGCCTGGGCGCTGTCCCTGAGCTCTTCAGCTCAAGGCCAGCTCTCATGGTAGCATCCAGCATATTCTGAGTGGGGGGTGGAGAGGATGCCACAGCCCCTTTCCCTCTCCTGCCCCCTGCCCCACCTTGCCTTTCCTGGCCTTGCCCATACTGGTTCTCGGCTGCACCCTCCAGTGGATCCCAAACCCCTGAGTCCCTGAGCCGCCCTTGATCGCGGGCTCCATCTTTCTCTTTTAATTTTGTTTTGCTGGTCTTGGGACTGAATTCAGGCCTGAGCACTGTCCTGGTGTTTCTCAAGGCTACAGCTCTACCACTTGAGCCTCAGCACCGCTTCCGGCTTTTTTCTATGTATGTGGTACTGAGGAATCAAACCTGGGTCTTCGTGCATGCTAGGCGAGCACTTTAACCACTAGGCCACACTCCCGGCCAACGGGCTCCATCTTGTGTTGGTCAGAAAGCGAGTCCCAGCTGGGGCTCTGCTCACGCACCTTGTCTTCTATTCTGCAGTTATGGATATAGTTTTTTATGTCTATAAGTTAATTTGGGTAATTTACGCTGTCTTAGAAAATTGTCAGTTTTATCAAGAATATCAGATGTATTGCTTGTCGCTTTCAATCTCCGACTTTCCACCTCCCCGGCCTCCTGGGCTTTTGTGTTTTCCTTTCTGCGCTGATTATACTGGCTGGAGGTTTGTTTATTTTACTTATTTATTTGTTTAGAGGAGCCAGCACTTGGATTTACTGACAGACTCTCCCATTTTTCTCTTTCCAATTCATTAATCCGCCTTTATCTTCGCCCCCTCCTGTCTCCCGCGGATTTTCTTTATTGTTCTGGTTTTCCCTCCTTGTGTCGAATGCTTAGTTCATTTATTTTCAGTCGCTCTTTCTCAGTAATAAAAACATTTAAGGCCGTGAATTCTCTGCCAGCTCCTCCCGAAGCTGCCGGGAGGATGCGCAGTTTCTCTTTTTGTGTAATTGTGAAATGGCCTGTCATTGTATTTATTAACTCTCCGGCCTGGGAGTTAGATAGGACGGCACCTCTGAATCCCCAAGTCATGCTTTTATGAACTTTCACTTTCCTTGCATTCATCTAAATAATAAGGCTTGTAAATATTTTACATGCTGGAACATGGAGAGCTGTGAGCCTGCGTGTGCATGCAAGTGTACCTACACACACACACATGCACATTCATGCCCACGTGTGCCCATGTGAATGCACACAGCTCTACATCCAAGCACGTGGGTGCATGTGTGTGCTTGTGCATGTATAGAAGATGTATGCACGTGTGTACATGTACATGTGACTACTGGTGCATGCCTGCCTGATGTGTGCTTGAATGTGTATACGTGGTTTGTGCACACACATACATAGTCAGGGTCCACACACATGCAGGCACACAGGCACACACGTGTGCACCTTGGGGTTTCAGGCACGGCTACATCTGTAAGCTGCAGGGTCTGTGAACACAGCTGCCCACTGGGGCTGTGCTGGCCCAGCCCTGCCAGGCGCAGGCATTGGCAGGCACTGTTAGGCCCACCTCTGTGGATGGAGCTGGGGGCCCAGCAGTGTGTTGTGCCCATCCCCACGCTGCCCCTCCAGGGAGGGCACCTTATGCCTGTCAGTGGCCTGGTGCTGTGGGGTTGTTGAGGAATTTGTGGGCTTCCTGCACCGGCTGCATCAGAGGGGGCTTGTCCTGTACCCCTGCTCCGTCCACCCCCAAAGGAAGCCATGCGCTAAGACTGGAAAGCACTTGGGAGGAGGCCTGGGAGACTATGTAAAGTTCAACCCCATTCTGGGTTTCCTAAGCAAAGTCATGAATGGATGTGGAGTTTATTTGGTGGTGGTGGTGGGGTGTGTGTGTGTGTGTGCGTGTGCATGTGCGTGCGTGCGTGTGCGTGTGTGTGCGTGTGCATGCGTGCGTGTGTGTGTGTGTGTGTGTGTGTGTGTGTGTGTGTATACTGTTACTGGGGCTTGAACTCAGTGCCTTGTGCTTGCACCCAGCCTTTTTGTTCACACACAGCTATGGTTTGAGCGATGCTTTCAGTTCTGGCTTTTTGCTGGTTAATTGGAGATGAGTGTCTCACAGATTTGTTTGCCCAGGTTGGCTTCAAACCTCAGTCCTTAAATCTCAGCCTCCTGAATGGCTAAGATGATCAATGTGAGCCACCAGGTCCAGCTGTGGACGAGGAGTTTAATGACTTTACATTTATTGTGATGGTCGTGGTATTTCTCCTTTATTCTGAGCTTGGGCAGCGACCACACATGCTGGGAACTACGCTTACGTAACAGCTGCTCGAACTGCAGCTCTGGCAGCCGCACTCTGAGGTCCGCTATGGCAGAGGTGCTGGCCCCGCTGACCTCTGGCCCCCGCTGGCCCCCTGGGTCTGGCTCCTGGCCCCCGCTGGTTCCCACTGGCCCCCCGCTCTGGCTCTTGGCCCCCACTGGCCCTTGCTGGCCTCCCGGGTCTGGCTCCTGGCCCGCCCTGCCCCCCCAGTCTGGCTCTATGGCCTGGGGTGGCATCTTCACCCCAAGTTTTCACATGCTTGTCCTCTAAGTACCCGCCTCATTTCCTCTTTCCTCATGGAGAGAGTCATGGTGGCTGACCCTGCCCTAAGGCTTTCTCTGAGTCTAACAGACCATCTCCAAATATCAAAGAGCATGAAATCATGCCGGGGTTTGGCTCTTAGCTACTGAGGAGCCTGAGCTCCCGGTTTGAGGTCAGCCTGGGAAGACAAATCTGATGGATTCTTATCTCCAATTAACCAGCAAAAAACTAGAGGCAGAATTGTGACTCAAGTGACCCAGTGTCTGCACTGAGTGAAAAAGCTTTATAAGAGGGCAAGGCCCTGAGTCCCAGCCCCAGCACACCCAAAAGATATAAATCATAATGAAAATAGACATCATACAGCCAGGCACCAGTGGCTCACGCCTGCCGTCCTAGCTACTCAGGAGGCTGAAATCTGGGGATCGTGGTTCAAAGCCAGTCCAGGCAGGAAATTCCATAAGACTCCTATCTCCAATTAACCGCCAGAAAACCAGAAGTGGTGCTGTGGCTTCAAGTGTTAAAGTACTAGCCTTGAGCTGAAGAGCTGAGAGACAGCGCAGATCCTAAGTTCAGAAAAATGCATAATGCCAAATTTTCCATCTTAACAATTTTTGGTAGTACTGAGATGCACAGCGTGCAGGTTGAGCCCTGAATTAAGCTAGCTTTTCATGACGTAGGAGCTTTCTAATGTGCTGCCGAATTCGGTTTGCAGCATTTTTTTTTTTTTTTGAGAATTTGTATCTATGTTCATCAAGAAAATCGGTGCATTTCTTTACTGGGTTTTGGTACCAATGTAATTTTGACTCCATAGAACGGCTTTGATGGTATCATCTCCCTTTCTTTCCATGGAATAGCTTGAACATTAACGCTGAGTTTCTCTTTAAAGGTCTGGTAGAATGCAGCAGTGAGCCCATGTGGCCCTGGGCTTTGCAATGCTGGGAGAAGTAATCCTGCGGCAATCTCATTACTCAATACATATCTGTTTAAGTGGTTTATGAGCTCTGGTTAATTCTGATGCGTCAGATGCAGCTAGAAATGTATCCATTTCTTCTAGATTTTCCTGTCAGAATATAGGTTTTTGAAGAATTCCTTGATGATCCTCTGATTTTTTTTTTTTGCATTTGTTGTGATGTACCCAATATCATCTCTACTTCTAGTAATTCGGTTCTTCTACCTTCTTTTGATTAGTTTGGCCAAGTTTATGTTTTCAAAGGACCAGTTCTTTGTTTCATGATATTTTTAGGTAGTTCTTTTAGTCTCTTTAATACCTGCTGTGATATTTGTATTTTTTTCTATGGCTA